>NW_010175198.1:0-27245 GCF_000695765.1 Mesitornis unicolor
CCGGCGCCGCTGCGAATGCAGCCGCTGGCTTGGGCACAAGTGCTTACCCGAGGTTTGCTCCCACTCGCGGCGTGCCAGGGAACCCTGTGAGATTCCTTGCTCGCAGAGCCAGGCTTGGGCACGGCTCTCCCAACCCTGCCCCAGCCGTCAGCAGAACTGCTGAGATCTTGCTGCTGCCTTTTGGATGTGAGTCAGCTTGGACACCACTTCCTCCTCCCGCAGCAGGGAAGGAAGGTAGGGCAGAGGAATGTTACCATGTATTTTAACTGAAAGAAAAGTTTAATTATTTCGGAGTAGTCATGTAGAAGTGTATTGTGTTCTTATCCATGGAAGCTTTAATTCTATTTACTGTTAGTTGTTCTTATTTTAGTACCTAAACGATGAGTCTGCACAGAGATGTGCAGTCCCTGACATATAGGTCAAGAGTGAAAGAATATTTTGGAACCTGTTGCCTTAAGTGATCCATCCTTACATGTACCTTCTCTTGGTTGAGCTAGTTGTGATAAGCAGCCCTAGTGAGTATAGTTTCCATTAGCTAATGTATGGGATGGTTTGCCTTGATTAAAAAAAAAAAATAATTCCTGTGAAGTCTCATAAGTGAGAATGTCTTGAATTGGAAGAAATGGAAGTCCTTAATTTTGTGTGTGCGTAGTATCTTCCTGGAATGGAACATCTCTTGGGTATTAGTGGTGTCTGTGGAAGAGAACGGTTAAAGTCTGTTTGTGGTAGCATGGTTTAATGGGTTTTGAGATCCTTTTCTTTAAAGCTATTTTTTTCTCCAAATAGCATCTTTAAATGATCCGCTAAACTTTATCGGGTGACCTGGGGAGATACAGCCCGGCTCATTGGTAGTTGTGGTTAGCACTGTATATAAATGAATGATTTTGAGTCCTTATTCATTTATAGCAGACGTTGTGGATCTTCCTTGCTCTCCCTCATCTCATCTGTTACCAGGCCTTGCCCTAGTTTTTGGAGACCTCACACAAATGTGCTCCAAATGAAAAAGTTTCCATTCTCTCATTCTGGAGATGCCATTTCCTTGGCTCAGATGTCTGGGAACACCCTTTGCTCAATCCCTGTCTACAGGAATATAAGCACTTCCAAAAGTGCTAACTCTGCTCATTGAGCAACATAGTTGTTTGTGCATGCCTGACACTCTTTTCCATGGATCACATGTGTTTTTTTCTGCTGTAATGTACATGAACTGCCCCTGGGCATGGAGATATGGCCTGCTTTTAAACACACACTCTGTTGTTACCAAACGGTTACAGGGATAAGGTACTGAATATAGACCAGGCCCAATATAATAACAGATTTGCAAACCAGTGGTTACTGCAGGGGTCAAGGTCAAAAACAGATGCTGCCTTTATTAGTAGAATAATGTTATGACTCAGGACTACATAATGTGGTTTGAGGAGGAAAACTGGTTATAAAAACTTGCCTTAAGGTATTGCACTATTAGTTTAAAGCTGTAAGGTAGAAGCTGATTCTTTCCTAGTGTAAGGAAGAACAAGTTAGTGCAAGTACTTTGTATTTGCATGTTCAAACGCACCCAGAACTTGTCAAAACTACATCAGATAAAATCGGTCCATCTGAGAACAATGACAGTCTGTTCTCAAATACAAGTACCTTACGAAGCAGGGTGTGACAAGAGATGCATTTGTTCTCTGAGTTAAGATCTTTCTCTGCAAAGATTCTTGCAAAAACTCCCATTTTTTTTCTTTTGCCAGCTTATTGCTGATGGACGGTTGGTTGCTATAGCGCTGTTGTGTGCTGATTATATGGACCTTCCAGTTCCAGCTCTACGTGAGGGTGTGTCAGTTCTGCTCCTGGACTCTGTTCAAGTGTTGTGGTTTGGTTTTTTTTCCCAACAAGCCTGATTCAATGTGGTTTTCAGTTGATTTAGAACAAGAGTCTTGCAAAAAGCTGTTCAGTGATTGTTTTGTGGAAGATTGCACTGCAATTGCATTGCTTCAGCTTTTACTTCTGTTTTTTAGTTCTCTGTGACAAGCAAGACTGAAGTACTTCAGTTGCTCATCTTTGATTTTGGTTGTAATACTGGCAGAGTACAAAGGTCTCATTGTTAGGCACTTCATTTTATTATTAGGAAGGTCATAACTCAGTAATGTATCATCCCCCTCTAACTACCATGGTTAATTGTGCCAACAGCAGGTAGCAGCCTATTGCAGTGTCTGCAGCCTGGCTTTAAAGGGCTGGGTTGGATTTTGCTCTGATAAAGGTTTACTCTCAAATAAGCTGATGTGTACTGTGATTTTCTTTCTCAGTCTTATTTCCCCCCCCCCTAGGATCTTAACTTTTCCCTGAAATGAAGTTGCTTTTGTTACTTACTCCTAGGTTGCTTCAGAAGATGAAATGTTTTCTTTCTCTATTCTGAGTGAGGAAAGGTGTGATTACAGCAGTTATGCTACAAAAGCCATGTAATTGTTTTTCTGCATTTTATTCTTATAACGCTTGCTTTATCCACTAGAAGTAAGGATTTCTCTGCTTTGCTTTTGATGCTCAGGAGGTTTATAGGAGCTAAAACAGAAAATAAACATTTGTTTCAGAGTTTTAACCAGATCTCTGTTATTAAGAAACTATTTCAAATCTCTTGCTGGTTCTCTGAGCTCTTCATTCTTCAGATTGCTCATTGAGTGGTGTTTGGTTTGTCTGGAAAACTTGCTTTGGTGGCTAGTACTGCTTGCCTGAGAGAGCCCCAGTACCATCAGAAGATATAAAAAATAATGTCAAAAAGAGTTGGAAGGTCATACCCAGGACTGGCTGCACAATAGCTGGGAGTTGGCTCACAGGGCATGGTACTGGGGGAACCAGTGACAGCGTGGAAGTAAAGGGAGTGGCACCCAGTGAGGCAGTTTTGGTTCCAAGCTCAGTTATCTGTCAGTGGAACGTCACTGGTCCTGAGGTGTTGCTGTCCTTTTTCTCCTACCTCTCATCAAACCACCTCTTTTCTCTGTTTGGTAATTATATCTCTACAGCTTGATTGTAGAGTTCCTGAGAAACAAGCTTTAATTTCAACAGGCAAAATAATGTTTTCTGCAGTTACCAATGTGGATGACTAGAAGGTAATGTGAATAGCAATGTCTGTCCTTTCATTAGAGGAATTTGAGAGCAGAGTTTTGGGAACACATCAAGTCTTTTAAATACTGTTTCTGGCTTATAACCTATGAAAAAAAAATTCCTCCTTAGTTGAGAGACCCTTCTGTTAGAACAGGAATATAACTCTGATAAACTTCCCTGACCAGAAATCGGAGTTGAAAAAAAGTCAGTTGTTGTAACATCAGCGTATCACATCAATGTTCATTTCTAAAATGCGTATAATCTAACTCAGGGTTAGGTTTTTCCCTATTTTTCTTCATGTATCTTAGCAAGATGTTACGCGGGTTCTGGCAATGGAGCAGTGATATTGATTATCTTGCCTCGATGGCTCTTACTCTTGGAGCTGTCACATTAAGAGAGTCCTTGTTACCTGACAATCATATTACTAACTGGTGTTTGTAGGTTGTCCTGTGGTTCTTATGACTGGGGGCCGCTACTAAACCATGTGAGATTTGATCCACGATTAGAGATTGAACAGTATTATGATTTTATAAAATGTCTGCATGGATACAAATAGTTTAGTTGTATTGCGTGAATACTTGAATAGTTGAACATCAGTTCCTACTACTTGTAGCTGCTTTTTGGCTTTGAGCTGGACAAGGCTATGTCTCTGCACAGTTTTCCTGGTACTGAGTTGTAGGCTTAGTTGATTCTGTTTCTAGGGTAGAGATTCTACAGTTCCTCAGATTAAGTATTTAAAATGCAGAAGAGAATTTTTTTAAGGAGTAAAAATATATATATATATTTACTGTACGGTAGAATGAAGTCCTTTCACTGTTCCATTATTAATGGTGGTGTGGCTTGGAAATTAAATCTGCTTTCTTGCTTGGGATTAGCAGAGTCATTGGGCTATGTCACTTTCAGTGCTGCAGTGTTTCAGGACTATATAACGTGCTGATGTAATCGTAAATACATTTAAGGCTTATTTATTTTCTCTTCCTCCAGCATTCTTTCAAGATGTCTACTGTCCATGAAATTTTAAGCAAGCTCAGCCTTGAAGGAGATGTAAGTATTATCTAAACAAGAAAGGTTTGTTTTCCTTAAATGCTACCTCTTGATTCTTTTACCAGACTAAATATTGTATAATTGTGCCAAGCTGTACACTTTGCGAGATTCCACACCTCTCTTCTAGTGAAGCTTAAGTTTACTAAAAATCAGCAGTGATCAGTTTTCAGCCACAAAGCAGCTGTATACCACAGGACAATTATAGGAGTTGACTAGATTTAATGACGGTACTTCTAACTGGCCAGCAGCACAAGCAGTACTCATGTGCTGGGCCATGTGAAAGAGATCACTGGACAAACTACCTAGTTTGCACCTCTGGTCCCCCTTGCTTCCAAAGGAACAAGTGAGTTAAGGATGATAAGAGAAGTTGGAAATGTGTTTGGAAACTTTGAGTTTTCTTTTTTTTTTTTTAAATTAAATAATGGGAGTTAAAATATTTGGGATCTTATTCCTGTAATGATTGTTAACAAAAACCAAACTATCTCTTGAAAAAACTTACTTTCTCAAACTTATTTTCTCATTTTCTGTTTTGAAAAGCAAACAATCTGTTTTGATTGTTTATTTTCTACTACATCTGTACTTGCCTGATTGTTTTATTGACATATCAAAAAGCCACATTCTCTTGGTTTGATTTCTTATGTTGCACCGTTACATGGTAGGATTGCCAGTGTAGCGTCAGGACATCATGCCATGAATTTGTAATTCTGTGATTGTCACTGAAGAGGAAGTAAATCCTATCCATGCATCATTTCATCATGTTGCTTAGACACTTGCTGTATTTTTAAATTTGATAGCCACTAACTCCAGATCTGAGCTCAGTACAAGCCAACTTTTTGCCTATTTCTGTTACTTGTTGCAAAATAAGTTGCACCATATGATCTTTGTGAAAGAGCTGTTGCAAAGAACAGGCTAGTGCGCTGTAGGTAAGTAGCAAAGCTGGTATTGCACTGCAAAAGCAGTCAACTCTTCAGATATCTTGGCCATATTTGTTTCAACAGAGAATTACTTTTGGATTAATATTTGAGCAGAAGGGCAGAAGTATTTCTTCCATGATGTTTGTGAGTAGTTGCAAAAGTCCAATTCTGCTACTGTTCCATGCCAACGTTTTCATCAGAAATCCTGCCATAGAGTGCAAGAAGTACCAGGCAGCTGGTTTGTTCTGTAGATCCTAAGTTGGAAGCCAGAATTACTGAGTATCTAGTTTGCATAAAGGATTTGCCCAGCTGCCCTAAGCAATGATTCAATAAGTTAATTGATGTTAAACACAGTGTTTCAACCACTTTTTTTTTTTAACCTTGAAGGTATAGGATAGTTGCAGCAGAGCCCAAGTCCTGTCTTGTGCAATGAGGAATTTGTGTGTTCTGCATCAGTGGTATTGATTTGTTTCAAGTGGAACAAACTGCCTTTATTAACTGTGCTGCTTGCATCATCCTGTTAATATCTTCTTCCTCTAAGGAAAGAAGGGAGTTGAGCTGAAGTTAATCTGTGCTTGCAATTTCTGCATCTATCTGTAAAAGCACATAGAAAGATTCTGTAACAAACATCTTGCTGCTATACTTCATTATGTGTTCTGTCCTTGCAGTGGAAATTGGAAGCCTGTATTCTAGTCAAGACTTTATAGCTTACTTGCCAGATGATGTCAAGTTACTCAGTTGTCAAACATGACTCATGACTTTTTTGAGGACAGGGTATACCAGAATGTAGGTATCTTGAAAAGGTCCCTGGTGTTTTCAGAAGAAATTAAGTCTTTTCAGCTTTCCTGTTAGCGATATATGCTTCTCTCTCATACAATAGGATTGTATTCACCAGTAATGTAAACCAGTTGGAGGACTTTTGAAGTACGCTAAATATGTGGTGAGAAAAAAACCCCTTTAATGCATGCATTGGATGGAAGGACAGAGGAAAAGGTTGCTCCCAAATTGCAAATATGCTATGTATTTTCTCAGTGTATTATTATCTTACAGTAAAATACTCCGTCCAAATAACTCCGAAAATACTTAGAGCTGAGTGGAAGGAGAGGTACCCAACTCTGCTCAGCTCACCAGGTGACTTACTTCAGATCATCCAGTAGTGCTGGGTAATTAGATAGAAGTGCCACATGATTGTGTATGCTGCTGAGCTTTGGTTTAGGAATCTTCCAGGCACACAGATCTCTCTGAGGCTGTTGCACATCTCTGTTTACTGTTTGTGTTAGCAATTTGATCTGCTAACAGGAAAGGCTGTGTTTTGTGGTATGGCGATGGGCCAGACTGAGGCACTTTGCTAGATTGGCTTGATGGTAAGAGACAAAAGAACAAATGGTTCAGTTTGAGTGCTTTTTTGACTTTGCATCTCTACAGCATAACACAGACTGTCTAAAGAAGGCACAGCGGTTGCCGCCAAAGGAATCTGTTCAGGACGGTGTGACCATCAATTTAGGTCTCTAAATAAAACAGCAGTGTGGGATTTGTGAATGTTTCTCAGCTGTTTATATGAAAATCTCTGGTTTAGCTTAACCTGCCCATGGGAGGTGAAACAAGCTAAACTGTTAGCTTGCTCTGAAGCAGCTGAGAGGAGTTGATTCGCTATTCCAGTGAACTGTTTGAAACTGTAATTCTCAGGGCAGTAATAAACAGCTGATAAAATCTGGTGACTTTAAAATGTTGCAGCTGTTTACTAAGTGAACTTACCTGCAAGCCTTCTTAGCCGACGTAATTTGAAGTGTCGTTTGGTTTTGTTAGCCTTGTGCTGCCTAAACTAAGTATCTGCAGAGATAGAGTTTCAAAAGGAGGTTGTGTGTAACTTCTGCTTTCTAGAACTATAGGCTTAAAATTTTTGTGTGGGTTGTGAAAAACAGGGAAATAAATTTGGTCTTTTGAGGCCAGTACCGAATATGAGACAGACGCGAGTTGGGGAACAAATGGTAATCATTTATTTACAGCAACATTTACAGGTTCTTTTGGATTGCTGGTGATAAATTGAAAAGCTACAGGTATGCTAAAGGTTGTATAGCTAATATAATAGCAACAACACACTATGAAACACAAACAACAACAACTTGCCTGAAGTAAGCCCAGCCTCCTGGCAAATAAACAAGCCCGTTGAACAGAAATACAGTGGAGCAAAACCAAGAATACACTCAAGGAGGCCTAGAAATGAACCTGAGGAAAAATATCAAATACACTAAGGGAGTATGAACCTGAGGAGGAAGTATATCACTTAGTGTTAGCTGAGGTAAATAATCTTACTCACAAGGTGTCCCGAGTGGGGGGGATGGAGAAGGAGCAAATTCGTCAATTTGTCCAGTCATTGGTAGGGTTCTGAGTTCATCCAGTCCCCGTTCTTGAGCTGAAATTGGGGTGATACTTAAACTTTTACATGTTCTTGAGCTGAAATTGGGGTGATACTTATACTCAAACTTTTACATTACATCACCAAGGCATATGTGCAGGTGGGGATGACTATAGACAGTCATCACTTATGTTAATGTCACAAAGTCCTTTAATTCACACCTGCATGGGTAGAGGTAATGGCTCCTTTTGTTTGGGGTGGAAAGAAATGGGGGACTGGGACCACGAGGCCTCCACCTCATCTCACACTCCTCTAGACATCTGGATAACACCAGACATTGATCCAGTGATGGTTGCCACCTTGCCCAGTGCTGAGTTTCATGTTTCCAGGCATGCAGCTACATGGTGTACATGACTTGGACTTTGTGACTAACTTTGTTCTCTCTCTACAGTGTGCTACCTTTGAAGCCTGTGAGATAGGGCACTAAACTGTTGACTTATTCATTCTTAATCTTCCATCTCCCTCTGCTTTTTTTTTAAATTATAGCCGATAATCCAGAGTAAAGTATTGGAAATCTAAAATACTTCAGAATACTTTCATGGAATATACTTAAACTTTCCTTGAATTAGCATTCTGTAGTGCATTTTCTTCAGACTTAGCCAGAAAAGTCTAGATTTTAGAAGACTGAGGTTTAGTAAGTAAACTTGGAATGCATTAGGTTTTTGCTGCAATAATATGTAATATTTATTTGTATATATTCTTTGTTATAATAAGCATGGCTGTGAACGGATTCCTGGACAATACACAGCAGGAGAACAGAGCTTAGTGGCTCTTATCAGAATTCTATTTTTGCAGATACCCAATGGTAGTGCTTGTATTAAAAAAAATTGGCTAAATACCAATTAACCAAGTGGAATGTGTTTTATTAACTGCAGAGAGAACAGGATTACATTATTCACTTTGACATTGTTTGTGTTCTTTTTATTCTAGCATTCTCTGCCACCAAGTGCATATGCCACAGTTAAGGCCTACTCCAATTTTGATGCTGACCGGGATGCTGCAGCCCTGGAAACAGCCATCAAGACCAAAGGTGAGGCACATGGGGTATGGCATTGATTCTACTTGTAGGATAGAATGCTGGTGTGCCAACATAAAATAAAATAAAAATAAAATGTACTGTGTCTCAAGACATATATTTTAACATCCCTACTCTAGGATATCTATTTTAGGTGGCGTTGGATTTCTCAGACTTCACTGATGAAATCCTGACAGTTAGATTTTGAACTCTGCAAATGCATGCTTTAGAATATGCTTTTGCAGTTTGCCAGAAGTTGTGGAGGTGATTGCTGAAAATGTCTGCTTTTTTTTCTCTTGACTCATCAGTACTTCAAATTCTACTACTTTTCTGCCACCAAGAATGAAATGTCAGCTTCTATGGCAGTGATTTGGGACCAAGCTCTGAATCATGGTTTGCTACTGGATTGTTGGATTGGACATTTCTTCTTTCAGCTCACCAGACTCTGCTGAATAGGGATGGTTTGAACATTTTCTCCTGCGTTTTGAACAAAATGCTCATGTATCTTGTATTAATTGGGGCTCGAAGAAAATCCTAGAAACAACAGAATCTAGTTTCTGAAATGATGTCGCAGTATTTCAGGGGTAGGGCAGTGTGAGGGTCCTGTGCTTCTCTGAGCCAGGCTCTCAGGCTTCCATCTCCTTATGTCAGTGCCAGGATCCACCACTTCCACTGACTGGTAGGACACTGTGGTAGAGCAGGGGAGAGATGAAGCTGCGTGGAGAAGCCTGGTATACTGAAGCAATCAGGAGTACAGAGTATGAACTACAGCTCTGGAGTAGTATCTTGGTATTCCCAGGGCAGTGATCCTCTGTCTTTGTCCTGCTCTGTAACAAAGGGTGTGCCACACTTTCCAGCCTTCCTCCAGGCCAGAGAAGCCACAGCTGGGTGTAGCTGGAGCTGCCAAGTCTTTTGTCTGTATGTCAGGAAATTTAAAAGCTAAAGAGTTTCTCATCAGACAGAAATGCAGAGTCTTTCAACAGTGCCAACAAAGCATGTTTCATTTGCTATAAAATGTAAAATATTGCCACTCCCTAACAAGCATGAGGCTTGCTTTTGCAAGGTTTCTTGATTTAATCGGAGTAATCCATTATCTGCTCATTGAAGTAGGTTCACTTCCAATTTTGAATCATTTTATGGTTTGTTTTTGTTTAAAAATGTCTGCTCATTGAAGTAGGTTCACTTTCAATTTTTAATCATTTTATGGTTTGTTTTTGTTTAAAAATAACCTCTTGCAAGAGAGGGATAAATGTTTGGCAGAAGATGCTTTGTGCGTATGTAGAGTTTTGTCTAGTCTTAATGATTTTTTTTTTACAGCTCTGACTATAGGACAAATCGGAACATGTCAAATATACCAGCAGACTTTCAGCATAGGTACAATTTACACATTTTAACATTCAAGCTGTTAATTAATGCAAAAGGAAATCACGGTATCCTAGGCAGTACAAAAGCTTTTCCAGTCAGGAAATTGTCTAGTATTAATGATTTTTTTTACAGCTCTTGTCTATAGGACAAATCGGAACATGTCAAATATACCAGCAGACTTTCAGCATAGGTACAATTTACACATTTTAACATTCAAGCTGTTAATTAATGCAAAAGGAAATCACGGTATCCTAGGCAGTACAAAAGCTTTTCCAGTCAGGAAAGTTAAGCTCATGTCATTTTTTTCACTTTCTTCCAGCAAAGGAGCTGGAAGCTTGTTTGTAGCGTTGAGCTTATCTCTGCTTATTAGCTTGTTATCCAGGAGCTTTTTTGGGAAGGTGGCTTTAAAGGGGAGAAACTCTTCATGCTTTTTTAATACTGAATCTTTCACCATAAAGACTCTCTCAAAGTATTCCTGGAAAAAATAAAGAACAAGAATGTTAGGACCCTTCTTCCAGGTACTGTTTCCTTGCACTTCAAATTCTTGGTTACAGGATATTTTCATCTGCTAGAAAATTTGCTAAGATCTGAATTCTCTAAAATATATGTGGGTTTTTTCCAAATGAAAAATCTCAATCATGCAGACAAGAATTGGTTGTCTACAAACAGTGATGTAAACAGCTGCACAGGGAAACGCTTCTGCAAGAAAATGTTTTAAAATATTTTGGGGAAATATCTTCATAGTTTCTGAGTTAAAAATACAGCACTTATAACGAACATATAGTACATAACCACAGCAGCTACGTTTTTCCTCGGATGTATCACCGATTCTCTAGCAATTAGATGTTCACGTCGTATCTGGAAGGTAGAAAGAAGCAATGTTGGTTATCATAGAATTGTAAATGTCTTGGTCATCTTGTTTTAAGACTGAGAGATGTATCAGGTTATAAATACATATGCAAGCTCTTTCTGTGGCTGACTTGGTCATTTTCAAAAAAACATGATTAGAAGAGCCAAGCACTTTGGGGCTTTATACAAGATAAAGGACTCCTGGTATCTGAAACCCATGCTGCTTTGTTTTGAAAAATCCAGGTCTTTACGTGCTGTAATGGGCCTGTATTTCGTAATTATCAAAGTAGTCTATCTAATGATTCATTCATCTCTTTCCAAGTAATGCAAATTCCCTGAATCAGTCATGAATTTCCATTTTGGTGATTGTATGTAAAATGGGTATAACTTATTTTACTGGTTGAACAACTGCAGTATATTTGTTTTAGGCCAGAGTGTCTGACTGTTCTGCTCTATATAATATCTAAATATTCCAGCATTCATTCACGCTCTTCAGATTAATTTCTCAGAGGTTAGTCATCTATTTATCTATTATGGGATCTGTGAGAAGTACTGTGATGTGCTTATTTGGGCTTAGACGTATATCTGCAAAACCTCTACCGCACAAATATATTGTGCAGCCTTATCCTGGACTTTGAGTAGAGCTGAATTAAATGCAGGGGTTTTAAATATATCCAACAGCCTAGAAAGTGAGATGTACAAAACTGGCTCTAGACGATGTAAAACCAGTCTGTAGTTAGCAATAGTTCAACGTAGAGTCTGTGTAATGCAAATAAATTCTTACAGTTCTGGCCTGTTCCTTTTGTAATAAATGTCATTGCTATGCCAGTTTCATTTTTATGCTCTTTAGTTTTTCTGAAGCAGTGTCTTAGCGTGTGCTTTGTAAATGTTGACTTTTTGCTGTGTAGTGTAAGAGGTTATTTAATTTCTGTATAATGCTCCATTGGGCCTGTGTATAGATTAGCTCGAGTATATGAGCCTAAATAGAAGAGAGTAACTAGAAGAGTACTAATAGAGCATATGTTAGGTTTCCTATTAATCCTTTGTAGGAAGGAAGACTGCTGAAGTGTCTCCTTTCTGTTTCAGTTGTTCCCTAGCATTTTCTGACTTTGTGTCTCAAATACTTTAAACAATTTTATTGTCAGACTAGGTTGTGAATAGTTAATTACTTGCAACCGTAACCTTGTGTTGAGGTCTCATGGTATACATTTTTATTTCACCACTGACAGACTTCAAATACAGGTTTGTTGTAGGAAAGTGGTTAGAACACACATCTATAATAAATTAATTACATCCAGAAACTGTTAAAACAATGATGAGGTGTAAACCATAAAAGGGCTCTTATGTAAGATTGAATTCACTGTTGAATTCAACATGGCCAAACCTCTTAACAGAGTTTTTAATGTTAATGAAGTAAATGTTTAGAAGAAATCTTCTGGCGTGGCGGTGGGGGAGGATCGTGTCTGAAATGCACCAAACTGCATCGGTCACATATTCAAAATACTAATAGTATCAGTGAAGAAATATCTCATTGCAACATGGTTTGGGTTTGGTGAAATCTTGCCAAGCAAAACAGTAGAGCTGAAATGATGATCTTACTTTATCTAAATTTTTCCCTTTGATTCCAGTGGAATCAGGGTTTTATCCAAGAGAAATAAGGTACTGCTGATCATGAGCTCAGTCAAATAGTCCTAGGACTGTTGGTACCAGACAGACGATGGTGTTGAGGTCTCACTAGGGCTAGCCACATACATCTCCCACTAATGATTTGAGACTAGCTGCAATCCCATGTCATTCATTCATATAGACTGATGATCTCTATGCTACCTAAGTGCTGTTAGGACAGAAAAAGCTTCTGGTATTCTGTCCATGGTGTCTTTGAAAATGAAATTTAAGAGAACAGACTTCTAGCGAATGAGCTGAATGAATTTATACCAGCTCTTGCAAGATGAAAGAATGTTAGCTCTCTTCTCACCTTGTTCTGGAAAGTTAAGTGACTGTTCATCTAATCCATTTTGTTCAGAACAATGCTGGTACTGTTTTGGCTGACGGAAGTTCAAGTACAGTGTCTTTTAAACCGAAAAATTCTAACTGATCGTTTTGGTTATGTTTATTTCCTCTTTCTTTTCCTGATTGAGCCATAACACTGTGACCTTACCAATGCAACAATTGCCACTCTTAGAAGAAAAGTTGTTACTAATCAGAGCAGATATTTTTAAAGATCTACTTCCCCCTCCTCCCCTCAGCACATTTCCATCTGCAATGAATTTTCTTGTTTAAAAAAAAAAATAAATAGTGAGCCACAATGTTTAATTTTCAGTTGCTCATTGATACAAATATACTGATAAAATCTGCCCAGCCAGAATAAGTTTGAAAATAAACTTTTGTTTAATTTTCCTGAAACTTCCAGAGATTTTAATGAACAGTAAAGAAAAATGTTGGAGCTGCTCTCCTGCCTCACCCCACCTCAGCAGATATGAGTCAGCGTCCTGTCTGTGCAGCATGATTCCCAAGTGTGAAGTACAAGCACTTATTTTCCATTAAATGCCAGAGCAATGAGTTAGCTTCCTATTTCCATCCACAAAGCATACAAATAAGACACTTGGATGCAGTCATTTGTGGGCTTCTAATCTGTCACATTTGTGATGAAACTTGAAAGTGTCATTTGCTGTTTTTGAATGCAAAGAATGGTTTAAATTCTAAAATTTATTAAAAAGCTTAAGATGCTGGCTTATGCTGTGACCCTGCAACAGCTGAAAGGCCCAATGTCTGTGTGGCCGCTTCTGGACCAGGAGAATTTGTTTTCTTTTATAAAATGGGAACACTTTAAAATGTGCAGCACAGATCATGGCTGAAATATACAGTCAGCATGTTTTCAAACAAGGACTTATAACTAAGACATATGATGCTTTCTAGGGCCTTTTGACTTCTGCAGGACAAGCATGTGTGAATTAGAGCACTGATCTAGGTCTGCCTCAGAATAAACTAAGGACATGAGGCTATCAAGTACAGTATTTCATAATGAAAAATGTAGTCCTCACTACAGGAGAAAATGTTGGATTTGAGTCATAATTTCAGATTCTGTAGCTAGGGGCTAAAAGGTCTTTTGCAACATTCACACTTTATATGAATAATTTTATAATATCTGTTGCAGTCCTTTGTTTCAAGTTTCTCTGAGGCTGCTTTGGGTAATAAGGAAAATAAATGTAGATGGATTCTGGCAGGGATCAGAGTTCTGCTAGTAGCCGCTAATCCAGTCCTTACTTTCTGTTTCTTATCAAAAAATCATCATTTACACTGATCTGTGTGCAGATGTGAAAGAAGCTATTCATATTACTCGGAGAGACCAGAGTTGTAACTTGGGGCTTGTTTCTACTTCTAGATTACAGCCACTTATTTGCTTCAAAACCTGGCATGCAGCTCACCAAAAAAAATAACTAGTTATACATCATCTTTCTGTTGCACATCTAATATGGTGCATATTTTTCTGCAATATTTAGAAATAGTTTTATCTCTTCTAAGATTCGTCCAGTCTGGAAATAGTCCAAACCAAATGGTCACACAGCACAGCTATAGGCTAGCTTGATACTTGAGCATTACAATGAGAGCTGTTCTAGCTCTATCCTCTAGCTGTTGTAGCTGTCTCCTCCATCCATTTATAAGCTATGCTAACTCTTCTGTGCAGAAGACTTTATCCAGACATTACTTTCAGCTGTGCTGTTATTCTCCGACTATGTCTGAATGGCATCTCCAGACAGCTTTGGTTAACCAGTTATGGACATGAAATGCAAACCGACATTTTACTTAGGGGCTAGATTCAGAAATATAGAGAAAGTTGGGGAAGGGGACTGAAATTTTTTCACTTGTATCCTTTTACAAAGCATTCTAAGAAAAATATTAAGTGTCCTACAAAAACATAGTTGTGTTTGTTATTTTAAGCCAAGTAAGAAAATCAAATTCAAAAATATATTTTACGTGAGCAATCTAGTGTGTCCTCACCCAGGCCTTTTGACATTTCAACTACCTACCATTTGATTAATTAACTAATTAGATTAATTACACCTGGACTGACCTTTTCAGATGTGTTTAGATACATTCAATGTCCATGTGTACCACACTATTTTTCTTATTCGTTGTGCCGTATCTCCCTCCCCCCCCCATCCCCAGCTGCTCTCTATCTGTTGCTGACAATTCATTTGTTTTACCTTGTGGCAGGGGAGCTTGCGTTTCTAAACATTTTCCTTTGAGTAACCAAGACAGCTTCTTGCAAAGGCAGTTTCTGTAAGCTATGATAGTAAGAGAAAGCATTTAATGTGACTTTAATGCTTAGTCTAGGGAATATAAATACAGCTTGTTTGGCTTTTTTCTGTTGATGTGAATAAATGAAAGACAGCTGTCCTTGCAGAGAATGCTTTGAGAGACATGGATGTTTGCAGCACATGGTAGTTCTGTCAGTTGGGTTAGAATCCTATCACACAATACTGAGATAAGACAGATGCTCCGGGTTTGTTTTAAGAGCCTCCAGTCCAACCAGGCTCTGGGATAATTCTTGAGTTGCCAACACCAAGCTGCAGATAAGTACTGTGATCAGAGGAAGAACTGTGCCAGTCCAAACAATGCAAGTTCAGGTACATCCAGTTTGAAAGCAGTAAGTGAAATGGGGAAAACAAGAGGGAATCTCAAGTCCAAATTAGCATCAGTAGGCAGGAGCAAGTGGAAAAGTCACAAGATACTGCCTGTGTTGGAAAGAACATAGAGTAGCAAATAGCTGTATCTAGGAAATAACATCTGGAAATCCTGTTTCCTTTACAACATAAAGGCTTTTTCTCTATGTGCAGTGACCTGCATTGATGATCCCTACAGGATTTAAAGCTGTGGTATGCATAGGTTCTATTGACTCGCAGTGTGTCTAACCCTAGATGCATGCTTTGGCTTTTAACTTACAATAAATCTCAATGATCTCCTTGCATTCAGCCTGCACTTAAATATAACTGCAGGAATTTGGAAAACTTCACTTAAAACTAAACCTTTACTGATAAGTAGTTCACTTACTTAGATAGGTTGGGAGTTTGAGCATCCAAGTCCTCTAGGCACGCTACTTAAAACTCAGCATGGATCTTCAAATTATATTTAAAGGAGGAGGAAAAAAAAAAAGGTAGCACATGCATAGCTCTTCCAAAAAACCCTTCTGCCTTCTAAGCTGCTGAAAGAATAAAATACACTGTTTTATTTTCCCATTTTTGTGTTTGGAGTGATAGTTAAGTGATTGTAGGTTAAGTAGAAGATACAACTGCTTTATTAAGAAGCCCTGATTGAGAACACTCTACCAAAATGACAGGGTGGGCTTTAGTAAGTACATTCATATCAGTTTTAAAGCCTGTTTTCTTGAGCAACTTCCTTTGCAGAATACTGAGTGACTGAACACAGATACACAGACACACAAGTGAAGCAGAAAACAGAAGTGGCAGAACTGGTCACAAACTAGTCTTTGTTGATGCTTGTGTGCACAGAGATCTGCATCACATCAAAAATTTGGGTTGTAAGGGGTTGCCCTTTCTCCAAGGCCATGACATGACATACCAACTAATGAGAGCTGTTGAGCTGTTTTGTGTGTCAGAGAACATGTTAATACAAAGAGGACAGTAACAAGACAGCTGCTTTAACTCTTTGTCTTATGTCTTTGTAGGTGTGGATGAGGTCACCATCATCAACATCCTGACAAACCGCAGCAATGTACAGAGGCAGGATATTGCTTTTGCCTACCAGAGGAGAACCAAAAAGGTAGCAAAACCTTAAGAAATACCAAGACTATTTTTGTTGTAGACAGTTAGATTTTTCAGGGCTTGCACATTTCACAGTTGACTGGGTATAAACTGGAGATATGTATTATTTGGCTTATCTTTTAAGTGAAATTAAGGATGTGTTTACTTTGTCCATGCCATTAAGGTTGAGGACTGGTGGAGCTTCCAAATGTGTTGAGTATGTACAACTGGGACTGACATCTGTTGGAGATGGAGGTTTCCTAGCACCTCCAGAAATCACAATGGCTGACAAAGGCCAGCCAGCCACAGGATTACCTAGTGAAATATGCTAAACAGTATTGAAAAGCCATTGGTGTGAAATGCCTCATTTGAAGAAAAAGATGAAAGGCGGGTGCTTTAGGGAATTGATTTCTTTTGTTGTTTTTGGTTTTGTTGTTGGTTGTGTTTTTTTGTTAAGGGAACTTGTCATAAGGAAAGAGTTCTGTTTCTGTTCACAGAGCTCTCTTAAATGAGAAGCAACTACAGTCAGTTGTGCTATGAATGCTGCAGTTGTGGAACAAAGCAATATAATGAGTTGAACTATCACTAGATATTATCCTGTCAGAAATACTTTAGGTACTGATCTGTCCTAGTTTAGGGCTGGTCTGGCCACTAAATGCTTGACTGACGCTCTCTATTAACCCCTCTCCCTTCCCCAGAAGAGGAAGAGAAAGAGAGTAAGTGAGAGAGACTTAAAGGTTGGAAAAAAAAGAAACTAACATGTTTAATGAAAAAATAATACTGCTACTACAGTATAATCATGTAAATAGGAAAAAATAATGAAATATATACAAATATGTACAAATGTATATATAAAACCAATAGAAAATCCTCCCCTCACCCCCTGTCTCCCCCAATGACAATTAAGTAACTAGAGGCTCTGTGGAGCAGGGCACTGGAAAAGTCCCAGACTGGATCTAGCAGTAGATGAGAACAGGATGCAGGAGCTGGGTTCAGGAATAAACAGATCATGATCAGAGGCAGATGACCTGGCAGGGTTCTGCTCAGACTTCAGCCATTGCAGGAGATGAAAGAAGAGAAGAGCAAAGGGCAGAGAGGCAAGACCCTCGTGAACCCTCGGCTGTTTACTGAGTATGACGTGTGTGGGATGGAATACCTGGTTGGTCAGTTTTGAGTCATCTGTCCTGTCTGCTCCTCCCCACAGGTGCAAATACAGCACCCATGGTGAGACAGCGGCCTTTCCACTGAGCTGAAAAAGAAAATCACTAAATAGACAATTAGTTCTATTTAGCTCAAACCAGGACTGCTCTATCGATGGACAGAAATCTGTAAAATGTGTTCAGAATTCTGCATAGTAAGGTTTTCTATTTGGAAAATCTGTTCTCTTGACTTTTGAAGTTTTGAAGAACTGTAATTGAAGTTTTATGCCTATGGAAAAAAGAGGGAACTTGTATAGAGTTAGGATTATGATGAATTTATCTCTTTCAGGTTTGCCAGACTGCAGTAGTCGTCCAATAGCAGCCCAGAATGCTCATCTGAAACCAAATGTAAATCTAGAGTTGAATTTTGGAAATCCACCAGGTTTTATGCGTGGCTGATACAGGCATTTGCAGATGCATGCACGTGTGCACACAGCTGCACCCTGGCCCAGGGCACACTCTGTGAGCACTGGGAGAATGGTGTGTCTAAGTGGACCCTAGTAATAAAATATGTCACTTAAAGCTTTGTTAAATGTTTTGCATGACCACAAAACTTCACAGTAAAGAAGATCTGCAACTTTTAAAATCTAAATGTTTCTCTTACCTTTTTTTTTTCACTGCTGCAACCCAAGAGCAAAATTAATTTATCAAGTTTAACATGTGCCGAAGAATTAAATCATTTGTAGAAACAATGGAAATTTGCAGTAGAAACCACAAGTGAATGGCAGGAGAGGAGGAAGTGGGATATGGAAAGACTTGTAGGTATATCTTCTAGGGACGGTATCTCACAGTGCCAACGGGTTGTGCAGATTTATTTGCAGTATGTTGTGTTGTACTAGGCTGCTCGCTTTGCGTGTTGCAGGATTTCTCAGTAGATCATTATAATTTTAAAGAGTTGCATGCGCTCCTTTCAGTTGAGCTGTGTCTAATGGAAACTATTGGTAATCTTGAGAAATTTTTTGGTCTATGCAATCTTCCTCATCACCAGTGTTAATGGAGCTGCCAGTGAATACTGGGGGTTCTGCATGTCTGTCTTATGTGTTTGGTTAGTCCTAACTGCCACCAATAATCTCTAGCTTTGAAATACTCTGTTAATATCCAGATTCTCATTTGAACACTTAGTAAAACCTTTTCTATTTGCTATTTATAAATTAACAATGTCTGTCAGTTATGTGCTTCCCACTTCTCTCCTAGAGCACTCCTAGCCATGGCAGAGAATGCTGGAGTGGAGACTCTGCTTTCTCGGCAGGGGTAGAGGACCTTATTTCTCCAGAAGCCTGCTAATATAGGGCCAAGTACTTGGTCCATTCAGAGGTGTTTTGTTGCAATTATTTTGGTAAATCCTACTGTAGTGATTTGTATTTCCTTCAGCCTTCGCACTAAAGTGCAAAGATTGCAAAAACTTCACTCAGCTAATGGGAATTCATGGCACTGTCCTAAACTTTGTTATAAAGGTATGCAGTATCTTTGCTGTTTCAGCTCCTGTCTAAAGAATCTGCTTTCACACAAATGATGGAACATTGTATCCAAACTTGAGTTATTGTACTAAAATGTTTCTTAGACTAAAGCAGCTAGATGCCCAAAACCTCCATTCACTATCTTGGTCATGCAATAAGTGCGTGCGGTATTAGCATATATTAGTGCCCTGGATTAAATGAGTGACTCTGGAAATTAAATAAGTGCCTTGGCTCTTTATCTCTCTGGTACAAACTTCTCTGCAATTTTGCTGAGGTCACTTTCTCTACTCCCCCTTTCTCCAGCCCCTCAAGCTCACAAATTGTTAATGTAGAAACCAGCAATTGAAATGCTGTAATTCCGTTCTGAATGCTACAGGCTTCACTTCAGCTTAAGGATACATTGATCTGTGTGAACCCCAGACTTGATCCCAGGGATTTCAACTTTGTCACTACACTGCAATGAAGCTGATAATTAGTCTTATTCATGTTGCATGAGAAACCCTTAAAAGAGGATATGCCTCTGACTTAATTTGTTACAGATTTGCATGCGTCCTGTGAACATACCTGACTATTTCTATCTCTAGGATTGACTGGCAATTAACAACAGAGACTTTGGCTACACACTTCTGATAGTTTCCTTGAAGACAGGGATAATTTTTCTGTGCTCAGGGACAATTTTTTCTCTTCAGCTAGCTGTTTGGGAACTGGGCCTGTACAGTGGAATAACTGTGCAGTCAATTTTCTGATGTCTCAGCTTGTAAAGAGCTGTGATAATAGGAAAAACAGAAATAATACAGTGCTACTGGGAAAACTATGGGAGCATGATGGAGAAGCACCGACCGCAGGGAGTCAAACTGATCCATCTGTGCTTATTAGCTCCAGTAAAGTGTCAGTGCTTTAAGACTGGAGCAGAGCTGTTCAGATGTGTCTGCACCATGCTTCCCAGCACTTCTTCAGGCAGCAGTGGATTTCTTCGTATTTTCAAAGGATGAGGAAAAAATTTCTTTGCCCTAATTTCTTTCTTAGGCTTTCACAAAAGAAAATCTCTTTATGTTCTGTTTCCTTGTCAATTGTGTAAGAAACACTGTTGCAGGCTTGGAGACTTAAAGCACTACAGGCTAAATTCTCTGGAGATCAGAAGTGAGCTTTAATTTTTTTTCTTCCATCATACCTCCTTTTTTACAGGAACTTTCTGCAGCGGTCAAGTCTGCTCTGTCGGGTCATCTGGAGTCAGTGATCTTGGGCTTGCTGAAGACACCAGCACAGTATGATGCCTCTGAACTGAAAGCTGCCATGAAGGTAGATGAGCTTTGAAATTTAAATATGTTAGTATGATGTTGCTGTCTCAAGAATGAGTATAGACTTCATATCTAAGGCCAGAGTTTTCAAACATGTCCATTGCTTATTTTTTTTAGTACTACAGTTTAACTATCCAGCTACAAGGCATCCACAATAAGAGAAGTTCTGGAACCATGTCATTATCATTGTCACTTAAATTCTGAATGTTCTTGATCGGGTTAATTTTTAAAAAAATATTTTAAAAAGAAGTATTAAAATATTTCTGTTGACATTCAGAACAAGACAAAAAAACCCAATTAATTAATTTCTCCAGGCTATGAAAAAGGATTTAAAAACTAACCAAGCAAACAAAACCACCCCTTCTACCCACTCCAGCCCCTCAACAACAGCAACAAAAAAAACCTCAAACCAGTATGGAGATGGTAGTTCTTTAATTACGGGCCAGATCCCTTCTTTGAGTAATCAGATGCTGCCCTCTTCTGGTTTAAGTAGAGGATATCCATAGCTTACTGTGAATCAGATTAATTTGGTTTGGGTTTCTTGTTATTGTTTTGGCTTTTTTTAATGTCTGGCATCTGTTATGTTTTATTTAGGATGACCATATACTTATATAGCATTTATGCTCTATGTGCAGCCCAAAGACCAAGCCATTACCTCAGAGTAGCTGCAAATGTGAAATGTTCTGTTTTCTCCGTAGTTCAGCTATTCCTAGCTCCCAACCACATACTCTAATGTTCTGAATTTGCCTGAGCTTAAGTTTGACTTGATACTTAGAGCCTAATAAGCTATGAGATGGGAATCAAAGTTGGGTAAAGCAAAGTTATTATCAAGGAGTTAATTATTTTTCTGGTACACATTCTGATGAAATACTTAAATATTTAGAAAATCTTAAATTTTGTTAGCCTTCACTTTTTCTCCTCATACCTATTAGAACCACCGTGTGGGAAGCTTTCCTAATTCTCTTAGCCATGAGCCACTTCTATAGAACTGCTTGGTCTTAGTCCCACTCCCCCGTAGTTGTTTGTTTTTTTCCTTCAGTAGAAACACTTCTTCCAAGAGGGTAGTTTTCCACATAATTACCTCTGTTTTCCACATGTGAGCAGACTCCTCTTGAAGTCCTGTGGAAACCATGCCCTTTTTTTTCCACGTACAAAATTACATTCTGTCGCAGGTGGGCTTAACAAACAGCATCCTAACAGGAGGCATAAGAGGGGTTTTGGTTTTTTGTGTCTGCTGGTGATGCTGGAAGACAAGGGTTATGAGTTTAGCATGAACATGCTTCATTGGTAGGTGAGAAACAAAACGGAATGAAAAAGTCACCAGTGGAGTCTGTTTTTTAAAAAGTGTTTCTTCAGAATGTTGTGGCATCTGGCTGCCAGATGGCTTTACCAACTAGTGACCCAGAGATACTTAGTGGTGACTGGTAAGAGAAGTATCTTCAGCTCATCCAAATTAGTTTCCTGTTCTGAGCCTGTCATTCAGAGTTTCCTGTCTTTGTCCAGGAGAGTTGAGTATGAATGAATATTGCAGTGTTGCTAGCAATTTTGTAATATTTTTTTTTTAAATTTTGGATGTTTGTATAAAATTATTGAACAAGGTTTAGAGCATGTTGATCAAGCCCCATTATTTTGGATTATCTGAGTTACTGTAAGGTTTAATTGGTAGTTGATACAGTTTGATGTGGTTTGTAACTTTGTTATAGTGCTAATACCTGTATTACTTTTTAAACAGTAGTAACACAGCTTAGTTCAAAGTACTTTGAAAAGTTCAAAGTGGCTTTGAAATATTATATAAGACCTCAATTCATTCAGCTTGTCTAAAAAGTATAAAATCTGAATATTTATTTTATTTCTTAATATAGCTAGTAGTAATACTGTTTCATCTGTATTGGTGAATTTTGAAGTACATAGAAAGTGTGGCCTATTCAAGGGGGGCTATTTATTAGCTATAGAAATTTCAGAACATGCTTACATCTTTGCAAACTTGGAGGCAAGGCCAAGGCTAATGGTGGTGCCATACTTGGCTTTGCATTTATGGTGGAGGAGTTGTATGGGGGGAGGTTGAGAAGAAAAGCAGGGAAGAACAAATTGATTGCTGCCCATTTGCATGCTAACAGTTGAATTTTCTTCCTGTGCCCTCAATGGACAGAAAACAATCACACATAAGCCGTGATAAGTTGATCTCATCCAGTTATGCTGGTGGAGAGGCCACTGAGTGTTACAGACACTCATAGCAACTGCAGATTGCCCAGAAATAATATCCACAGAATATCGAAGTTATTGGGTAGTATTTGGCAACAAAATATGTTCCATCTGGGGTTTCTTGGGTGCAGTTAACAAAAAATGAATGGCTGTGAAACTGATAGAGTGGGGAAAAAGGAGGTGCCTGTAAAATATTTTTTAAACCATTCAAGCATGCCTGTTCATTTGTTCATTTCTAGTACCTAACTGAATCATTTATGTGTTGCAGGGTCTGGGAACTGATGAAGACACACTCATTGAAATCATCTGCTCACGAACAAATCAGGAGCTTAGTGAAATTAACAGAGTCTACAGGGAAAGTAAGTGTACTTTTGACAGTTTCAATATACTATATTTTTACAGTAAGATACTTGGTATGTTGAATTTGGTTATTAGAATTGCTTATAGAACGTCTGCTTTGATTCTCTGGCAGTTGGACATAAGATACTAGTTTGTGCTGATGTCCTGGATGTTTGTGAGTGTTTATATAGTTGCTTGGTAGTAAACAAGTTGCAGCACTTTTAATATTCATGTGAGTTGTGTCTAAATGACATGTTATCTGATTGAAGCTGTAATTCTTAGTTCACTGTAAGTAGATATAAATGATCCATCATCAAAAAATATTTTTCCTTTAACATTCCTTATATGTTTATATTGGCCATTCTGGTTGGGTTTATTGCAATTCAGTAGTGTAGCTGTTTGGTGCCTGTTTGTTTCCCTGAGTTTCAGAGTTGAGCTTCACCACAAATATACTGAAAAGTAGAAAACTGCTCTGTGCTATAGGTGTCAAGCAATTCTGGTAAGGTGCTCACTAAGTCAAAAAAGGACAAGCAAAACTAATGTAGTCTTAATGGATGATATAAAAAAAATGTATCAGCAAAGAGAATGTTACTGCTGTAGATTAGGTTGCTTTTGAAGGGAAGTGAGAATGTGTTTTTGTAGCAGTATAGAGTACGACCACTTGGAAATCAATGAAAATGTTTAGATATTGGATCAGAATAACAGACAGCATTCCTTTGATTTATCCTAAGAACTTTTGTCTTTTGCATTAAACTTGTAATTGCAGTTGTCCAGTCATAAATCCATGAGTGGAGAAGGCCCCAATGCTGTATCAAAGAAGCAAACATTCATGGGTAGCTAAGAATGACCTAAGACGATATTGAGCTTAAAACACTGTTCTCTTCCTTTTAATAGTTTCAGGCTTTCCTGTTGTTTTTCCATGATAGACTTTGATTGCATGGGAACTCGCATGAATAACTGGTAGCAGTGTTGGGTTTTTTTGTATGCAAGCACATTTTCATTGTCTTTCTCATGTGACTTAGATTGTAGCTCTTTGTTTATTGCATAAAACACAGTAATTAGCAGCTGTTCTTGTAAAGGAGTGTTTGTAGCACACCATTTACTTGAAAAGAATTTTTTGCTTTCTAGTGTACAAGACAGAACTGGAAAAGGACATTATATCAGATACATCTGGTGACTTCCGCAAGCTAATGGTTGCCTTGGCCAAGGTAGGTCTGTTCGTATTTTCCCAATATGCCTGCCATTTGGTAACTAACTGATGGCTGCCATTAAAACAGTTGGATTTCTGATTAATTTCTAATTTTCCCTGTATTTTCACTCTTTTGGGAAAAAAAATGTTGAAAGGCAAAGTATTTTGACAGAAATGCATAATTCATAGCAGCAGTTTCATAATGGGGATATGAAACTGTTACTCATTTAGCAAATTCAGATTAAAAAAAATCAAAGAGAAAAAATATGCATATAGCAAACTGCTTACTGTGTATTAAACCCCTTCTAATTACTGCTATCATTGTTTGAAGGGCAAAAGGTGCGAAGATACTTCTGTGATTGATTATGAGCTGATTGACCAAGATGCTAGGGTAAGTGCTGGTAACAGCCATTAAATGTCTTTAAGTTTGGGGAGTGAGAAGCATTTATTTATGAAAGTATATTTCAGATTGTCTTGCACAGTAATGTTTGCATGCTATCAAGGTATCTGCCACTTGCAGTTCCGTTACCTTCAGTTACAGTTTTCACAGGCTAATTATTCACTAGTACCTATACAGAAGCTCTCAGGTATTTCCCTGATATATAAATATATTGAGAAAGAGAGCCTTTAAGAAAAGGAAATACGTCCATTGCAAAGACTGGTTGCAGACAAGTAATTGTGTAAGATCGAGAGAAGTGTCATTGAGCTCAGTGGCTGCTAATGTTTATTTATCTGTATCTGTCAGGAGTAGTTCTGCTGAGGGAAACAGAGCTAAATGTAGAGTAAAACCTGTAGATAGAGGTAGATACAACGTAATAAGTCTTAGGTTAGATCCATAGATCTTATCCAGGTGACCTGCCCAACTATGTGTCCTTCTGCGTTTCTCCCACTGACACAGTAACACTTTTTTTCCAGTATGGAAACTGTATACATTTGTGATGGCTTCTTGTGTAACTCCTCATTTTCATGATTTTGCTTTTCCTTCTAACCTCAGGAGCTCTATGATGCTGGTGTAAAGAGAAAGGGAACTGATGTCCCCAAGTGGATCAACATTATGACTGAAAGAAGTGTCCCCCACCTGCAGAAAGGTACTATTCAAGAAACACATTTATTTTTTTCTCCTACAGGAGAAAATTATATTGAAGTGGTAACTATTTTGTCCCAGATACAAGTGAAATAAGTGTGAAAAGCACTCTTAAAACATAGAGATCTCATAAATCTTAAGTCCAAGCTGCTAATTTTTTTTAAAATAATAAACATATCTGTGGATATGTTAATCTCAGAGTTTGAGGGTGTATAGAGCTCTTTTTCTACACAGGTGTAACAATGCTTAATTATGTCACGTACACTGAGAACTAAAATATTACAAATCTAGAAAACATGGCTACAGGAAACCTTGAGAAGTCCTTTAGCTTTTCCCTCTGTCCTAGAGTAGCTTAGTTACATCACGTGTTTAAATCTGACAGTAAAGACTCTCAAAAGCAGCTCTTGATGGTGCTGTAAGAAGCACATGGGAAAGCCATTGGAAGACTTTTCAGGGCTTAAATCACTTTCAAAAAGTACTAGTACAGGATTAAGGATGTATTTTAGCCAGATTATGAAGGTGTTAAAGGAAAACAAAAAGGCTATAGCATGGGAACTTTGCTATTAGCTGACAAACTTAGGCTGTACTTAAGAAAAAGCTGTCAGAAGGACAGATGTATTTATTTTTTTTAAAACATGTGTCCCTGCATTGCTGTCTCTGTGTTTTTTGATTTGGGTGGTTACTTTTACCAGTTCTTGGTCTGGTTTTGATTTCACCTGTTCGTTTCCTTGTGGTAGTGTTTGACAGGTACAAGAGCTACAGCCCATATGATATGTTGGAGAGCATCAAGAAGGAGGTTAAAGGAGATCTGGAGAATGCCTTTCTTAATCTTGGTGAGTTATACTGAAGTAAAGGCTATCTTTAGATAGGATCTTTTTCATGCCTTTGGAGTGTATCGTGATAAGGATAGGGCCCAGCTTCCTCTGTGTTACTGCACAGGAAATAAACTGGACGTTCTGGCATTATTAGATCCACTAGTGTGGGTGTAAGGGTGTAAGACTGGTGCTGTGGCATGAGAGGAAGATGACAAGCATGTCACCAAGTTAAAGATTAAATTCTTTAAGAGGAAAATCCATTACAGACTAAGAGTGAACTGAGAGCTCTGTAATGCAAATAGGAGATAAACAGAGCTCAGCCTTGAAAGAGAGAGATCTCATGGCTTAGCATACAATGAGTGTTTTCAGGAAAAAGGTTGCTTAAAGAAGTGGAAGAATGCATTGTGGTGTGCGTGGAGTATTCTGAAATGACACTAGCAGTGGAAGGAAGTACTTGCTCACATTGGAAGCATTTGTGGTTCAATCACAAGCATAGCCGAACAACTTCTAAGTAACAACTCGGGTAAAAATAATTTCTGTGTCCACTTTCAGAGAAACTTTTGCTGAAAACCTCATTTTAAATACTTACAATGTCTTTAAAAACAGCTCCAAGATTCCGTGTTCTGCTTTTCCATGTATGGGCAAGATGTTTAACTATTCTTATCTCTTTCTTCAGTCCAGTGCATTCAGAACAAGCAGCTGTATTTTGCGGACAGACTGTATGATTCCATGAAGGTAGGAAAGACTGTTCTTTCTTTCTGCTATTTTTTTTTTCCCCTTGCCGTTTTTTCATCAAACTTTGATTCCTTAAGTGATTTTATTCATGTAATATGTGACTGGCATGTGAATAAATTAACACTAACTTAATATTTTTCAAAAGCATTCTTTAACAGTTACAAGCCTAGACCATCTATTCAGATGCATCTGGTACAGGGAAATATAGGGAAGGTTCTGTATAATAATAATGATCTGCATTAGAGCAGTTGATTATAATTAGCAAAGTTAGACATATCTTTTGCAGGTAACCAAGAGCTGATAGTAGCAAAAGCTGTTTATTGAAGTGCCAAAATAAGACAATAAATTTGCCTCAAAACATTTTCTCAAGAAAAGGATGAAAGAGAAAAGCCTGGTGGCAGGCATTAGGCAATACCAGGAAGATCTGGTCAACCAGATCATAGAATCATAGAATATATTGGAAGGGACCTTTAAAGATCATCTG
>NW_010175199.1:0-2300 GCF_000695765.1 Mesitornis unicolor
TATATATTTAGACTTTGTGACTGTGAGGCCAAGACTGTTACTGTTGAGGTCTCTTCTGACACTCTGATTTAAAAAGACTGTAAACATGAAAAGTTAAGAGGGAAGGTTGAATAATGACTTGGGTGAAATCCTAACCCCAGTAAAATCAGTTCAAACTGCTGATTTGATGGGGCCAGGATTTTACCTTGAGTAAACTGCAGAGATTCTCCTAAGTGTTTGTTTTACCTGGCAATGCAGGACATCTAGTAGCACAAAAATATTAAAACATCAAAGCCTTTATTTGCTTTGTGCAAGTTCAAAGTACATCCTGCGATTCTAAACATTTCAGCATGACTCCTCTTCTAGAGTCAGAGTGGTTTATTTTCTCCTACAAAGAACATTTAGTAGCCTGCTCTCTGAAGGTAGTGTCATGCTGTCCTAAGTTGCTTGTTCTAGACATTTTCCTAGCACAAAGAAAATGACTAATTAAAATTTAATTAACATATTGAATGCCCTGGACGTTTTTAAAGGCAGGAGTACTTGAAAAGGAATGGCTTTTACTCACAGATTCTAGTTTTTCTCCTTTACTGCCAAGAAAGTGCAATTAGGTAAATTCTGTTAAAATAAAATAATTCCCATTTTATATTTTATATATAAGAGAGAAAATGTAGTGGGAAGCTCTAAAAGGAAGAGCTGGAAGTATAAATGCCAATAAAACTTACAAGGCAGTTTACTACAATGTGAGGCCTGATTTCTGCTTGGTTAGGTCCTTAGTTTTTATGCTCATTTGTGCTGAATGACATGAAGAGCTGAAGTGCGTGCCTAAATTCTGATGGTTTCACTGGGGCATATACACAATCATAAAGCTAACAGGTGCCATCAGGAATAAGGATAAACTAAATCCATGTTTTTGAACATGTGTCATGTCACAGATACTGATGTTCTCTGGAGAACAACATACTATTCACTCAGACCAGAGGACAAGGAGTGAGAAGAGAGACTTCTACTTATACCTACACTTGTTCTAGGACTGCATAATTGCAGCAGTATAATTTAAATTAAAGAATGTATTACAGATATTTTATTTCTAATCTATTACAAAACCAGCCACATATGAAAAAGTACTGAACTTATGGGAAAAAAGCTACAGCCAAAAAAGCCCTTTAACTATTTTTCTCACCATCACAGGAAAATAAATCCTTCCTCCTGTGCTTCTAGGTCACTGTCATATTTAACAGAGTTAAATCCAATTTCTTATTACCATTTAGTTAATTCTTATGCCAGACCTCCTGGACATACCTGTTTTTTTAGCTGAAGGTGTGATTCACATGCCATGGACCAACAAAGGCAAATATGGCCAGTTCTTTGATGCTCTCTTATGTGTCTCAAGTTCAATGTGGAAAGTCCATTACTGTGTCTTCAAAAGTAATTTCAAAATGCAAATGCACTGGCTAACAGATTCTTGTCTCAAAAAGACAGGCAGCTACCTTGCCCCATGCACATTTATTTTTCATAAAGAATGAAATATAGGGCAGAGTTTTATTTGTTGACAGTTATCAGCAGTCAGTCAGACTCAACACTGACCTAAATTCTTCCTGCTCAGAAGCACTGAAGTAGAAAATAATGAAAGCAGTGTTGTTTCTCAACTGCAAAACTTGGAATTGCTGGAATGCCTGCAAGTTCAAGGCTTCTGGTTTTACTGTTCAATTCTTTAGAGTAAATTTTTATGTAGAAAAATTTACCTATTTGGTAGGTATCCCTGTACTGAACTTGGTACACTAATAGAATAGTTTAACTCCTTCCCGCCCCCTCAAAAAAAAAAAAAAGCCCTTTTTATAAAAAGATTGTGAATATAATTTATGGATGAGTAAGAATCCACAATTTTATGCCCAGTTGTATATTTTTTATTTTTCACGTGCAAGTGAAATTTAGTACTGAAGCACAGTATTATGAAATAGCTGTAGAGTTGTATGATGGAGATGTTGTCTTCTGTGTTACTGTTTGGAAGTAATCATTTGGCCAAAGTAAATATTTGGAACTTAAATGTCTCAGTCTTCTTCTGCCTTCTTTACAAAGGGTGAATATGACAGATAGGATTCTTGTTTACGGTGTTTGGTATCTTCCAATGATGTATCATTTGAAGGAACATTTTTTTTTTAATAAACAAATGAACAACCTCATTAAAACTGGTGTTAGTATGTGTCAGCGCTCCTAGCAATCATCACATCAGCAATAGCAGTCTTCATCAGTGACATTTTTATTTTGCTAGAACAAATTACTCTAACTAATGGTAATTAAAGTTCTGTGTACAGCTTTGACAT
>NW_010175199.1:2331-4023 GCF_000695765.1 Mesitornis unicolor
AAATCCCACCTTTCAGCTGAGAGGTTTTGGGATAAGATATAGATAACAATATGGCAACCTCCCAGTACCCATTGTACACTCAGGTAGATTGGTAGGCAGCCAGTTGTCTCATACACTGTCTCTGAATGCCAGTTTATCTCAAATGTCTTTCTTTTACTGTTTCTCTTCCTTCATTGTACTTACTGTAGTTGGCCAACTACTGATCTTCTTCCGACATTAAAGGGGTTTTTTTTATGCACGGGGAGCTGTCTACCTATTTTCTTTCAGTCCTCAGGGGAAAGAGGAGCTGAACAGAAAGGTTGGAAAAAATAAATTGCTCAGGAGCACTCCCCACTGTCTTTAATCCAATATGGAAATACAAATGAGAGCGAATAGTGTAGCCAAAGCCTGCCAGCACTGCGCTGCATGGAACATCTCTACTGAGAAGTAAGGGGCGTATTGACCTCCCTGGTAACCATAAAGGCTAAGGAGAACTTGTCCTGCCCAATGTTGTTACTGATTTAAGGTATGCTATTGCAAGGTTCTTTGGCCTTCATCTTGGAACCAAAAAATGAGTGCTATACCTTTAGTTTTATTTCCTGATGTATCTGAAGAATATGAAATTATCCTTTTTTTTTTCCTTTCAACTTGGTGTTGGAGGATTTTGGAGGACTGCATATCAAATAGAAGAAAAACACAATCCTTGCAATGGTAATTCCACATACAATAAGGATGAACTTTGTGCAAACTTATTTATGTGAAGGCTTTTTGTTCCATGAGTACGCTTTTGTAGCTGATTCTACTGTGGTTCCTTAGAGGCAACAAGAAAGAAAAAGAAGTAGGACAAGTTAGGCAATAGTCTGTTATTGCTGACGTTAGTGATGGCCACTTTGGTAGTGTGCAAGTGAGGGACAAAGTCTGTGTTCCTTGGTCTAAACATCAAGTGGTGTCATCCTGCTTCACAGAGCAAAACTTACATTTTTCTCTACATACGCTTGGTCTAAAAAATGGATGGTGAAGGCCTTTTAGGAAAATGCACCATTTAAAATGTTGCTCCTGGTGAATGCTCTGCTATTCATTGCTATATCTGAACAGTATCTTTTGTTTTCTCCAGATAGCTACCATCTACAGGGAGGTCACACATGGTTTATGTATGTCAGTGTGTGTATTGCCAGTTGTAGCCTGTATATATTTGATTTCCCATTAAACTGTGTCGTGGTTTAGGCCCAGTGCATAACCGAACACCACAATGCCCCCAAAAAAAGGCTAGTCAAAATAAGGACTGGGAGGGCTTCTCAGCACTTAAAAAGGTCACAGGCAAAAGACAGACTCATCATAAGGAATAAAAAACAAAACAATTTTAATTTGTTACCAACATCGAGTAGAACAAATGGGAGATGCAAAGTCAAAACACCTTTCCCCCACCCCTCCCTTCTTCCCGGGCTCAGATTTTGTTCCCGGTTTCTTCACCTTCCCCCTCCCCCTGTGCCTCACGCCGTGTGCTTCTCAGGAGTAGGACGACTCCGCCCAGTCTCTCTCTCTGCTTCCATGTGGCCCCCTCCTTTCCATAGGGGTAAAAGTCCTCAAAAGTCCAAAATGGGTCTGCCCACAGCTGCAGTTTCCCTCATACATGAACTGCTCCAGCACACGCTTCCCAGAGTCATGGCTTCTTCAGGGGCAGGCACTGCTCATGTGGCCCTGCCTCCCCCCTGA
>NW_010175199.1:4135-36930 GCF_000695765.1 Mesitornis unicolor
GACCTTAGTGTTCTTCAAAGTTGTTCTCCTTGGGCCCCACTCCTTTCTCTGCTGCAGGTCTCTTCTGATGGTTCTGGAGTTCCCGGCTCTCTCTTTTTTTTTCGGGATGGAGCTGCAGCGGGGCTTAAGCTTAAGTTGCAGGTGGGGGAGGGGCACACCACCCGCACCTGGGACCGCGCTGGCCAGGGCCAGTGCCAGAGGGAGAGAGAGGCATGCCCTGCACCTCCCTTAAATACATGAATTCGCAGGGGCACTGATTGGCTTGGCCCTGGTCAGAGGTGGGTCTGACAAAGGCAACGGGGGAGCTTTTCAGGTAGCTTCTTAAAGGGCCATCTCCATAGCCCTTCCCCCGTTACCAAAGACACAACCAAAAACCCCTCACAGAAAATCCAATACAAACTGCCAGTGTCAGCTTCAATAAGATGATGGCCTAGACCTAAGAGGTTCCCTGTGCTACTTTTCCCTTATATTGGTGCTACTCAGATGTGGTGCTGCTTAAGGGAGTTCTGGGCCCCACCAGAGCTCTGTGCGGTGAGTGTCTGTGCAGCCATACTCTGCACTCAACTCTGAAGAAAAGGAATAAAGGTGGATATTAAGCATTCTGCTAATAAGGCTTTTCACTGCCCGTGAAGTATTCTGGTTCACCTGAAAATAGTTACTTCACCATAAGATGTATTTTAGTATATTTAAATTTGGGAAATATAAAAGAGAATAGGTATGTTGCATAAAGTAAGTGTTTTCATATACTGTAGGATATTCTGCTAATAGAAGATGTCACTTTACTAATGTAATTTTGTATTATTCATACTTGCATATTGAATTTTCACTTTTCATATTGCAGTTTGTATTTGATCTCATTATTATACTTTCCTAGACTGCCATACCTCACTGGGGAGTTGTTAGCTTGAGTATTTGGTCTAGTTTTATTTTCTTGTTCCTACTGTTCCCTTCAGAGGTGTTGTTAAACTGAGAATTTGATGTTCTATAATTTTAATAATTTCTATACCTTGGAGGGCTCATTTGACCTTGTTATTTGGAAGTGAGTGTGTTCCTATAGATAGAGAGGGAGATAGATAGCTATACATGCATATATGTTGTGGTTTATGTTTGCATTTTTGAGGGGGAAAGATAATGAAGTCCTCTATGTAAAGCAAGAAAATAAAAAATATCATTGCTGATAATTAATGCTGAAATAAGGAGCTTATATCTTGAGTTTCTTTGAAAATCTGGCTGCTCATATGCTTAGGTAAGTAGGGATTTAGGTATTTAACTTCAGATTCTTATGCGTGAGTGAACTACTCCTCTAAATGTAGGTCTGTGTCTATATTAAAAGTTGCATGAATGTATAAACAATTTCACTTCATAGTACATCAATATTATGCAAGGCCTATGCCAGGATGCTACTGAATATTAGAAAAAAATGCCCATGAAAAAAAAATAATTTGTATTTTGAAAGTTGTCAGAAATCAACATCCAGACTATAGGATTCTTGTCATCGTTGGTATTATTACTAATATGTGGGCAAAACTGGGAAACCTGGACTTTATTTGTAACCCAATTGAGCTGCCATCTTTATTTTGTCCTTACAATGATGAAATAAACAAACATGACTTCTTTTTTTTCCTAGAAGTTTCTATTTTTTCTTATTCTCTCTGGGTAATATTTCTTGGCTGTTCTCTTATTTCTTTGATAATGCATAGAGCATACTTGTTAAGGTTGATGTCTGTACAGCAATACTTCTCTTGTGCATTCTCTCAATCTTTTTTCTGCCATCTTTTTTTTTTTTTTAAAAATTTCCTTCCTCATCCCTGTCATTGCAGGGCCAAAAGTGTAGATCAACCTTTGCAAGGTAACCTGACTTCATGAAACTGTTTCTTGTGGCTGTCTGTGCAGTATGGTGGATGAGTTGTTTGTAGTTGTGTTTCCTTCTAAGGAAAACTTCCTGGAAGCCTGAGGTGAGACCAAGTTCTAATTACACATGAAAAGGAGCATTTTCAGTCAGAAGAAATTAATTCCATGGCAAATGATACATTATTTTTCACTACAAGGCTTTCTTGCTATGATAAATATGGCCCTTAAATAGCACAGTTCTCCTGTGAACAAAATGAGAAAGCAGTAAGGAGTATTTTTTATATAAAAATAGACCATTCATTTTAGAAACTTTGCAGGTGTGAAAGAAAGGCACTGTCCAGTCAGGGATGTAATAAACAAACCTAAAAATCTATGTGGAAGACATTATTCCCATTTAATGGATAAGAAATGTGGGCGACCTGGTGCACTATGAACATTTGCTAAGATCAGTTTCAGTCAGGGAGGAGTCACCTGCTCCAAGTGTTGCTGTTCTGCCCCCTGCTTTCCTACTACAAGAAGAAAATGAGCAGATCAGGTCCCATCTATTTTTTGATCTTCTGCCATTGCATTCAGTGTAGAAATGAAATTATGCAACTGTGAAAGACAGTGTAATCAGCACTGATTACATTATAAAAGAGACATTTTCCTCCATCACTGAAAATACATATCTTGTGCAAGAAACTCACTGGAACTCAAATGTAACCCTAGATTCATTCTGTGAGCTTCAATGTTAGCCAGTCCACAGGTTTCTGTCATCTCTGCTTGCTCTCTGCTGTAAAGAAGCAGTTCTGTTCATTTACGTCACAGAGGCAAACATGTTTTCATGTCCTTTGTAGACACCTTCTGATAATATTGGCATGAGCTTTCTTCCCCAGATTGCCTGTGGGCTATTTTATGAGTGCTCTGCAGCAGCTCCAAATGGTTGGATCCGTCTCCCCTGTTGTGGCATAGTACAATGTTCAGGACAACAAAATCAGGAAATACGCAATGTTTGGAGATAGTTTAAGATCAAAACAGGATGACAGTTGCTCTCTGCATGGGAATGTTAGCTCTGCAACACATCTGATACTTGAGTGCTTGTCTCTCAGTATCGCCAGATGGGTATAAATCTGGGCTTTCAGGATTTAGAGTGCTAAATCTGTCAAGACAGCATTGTGAGAATATTAGCTGCTAGCTGCTAAACTCTCCTTTCAACAAGAAGGCTGCTCTTGATGCTTCCTGATAAGCTATGTGAAGAGTCAGTTTTACTTTTCTTTCTTTTTTTATTGTCAGTATTTCTTACAAGTGTTTATCTTTCCTAGGATTTAAAGCTACATTTGCATTAAGCTGTGTGAAATAACATGTAAGTAAACAACATAAGAATAGACTTTGTGATTTAAACAGCGTTTTCACTAATTAAAACTGTCTCCACATTTTCCCACTACTGTTGTACATATTTGAACATCTATTGTCTCTTAGGAACAATCATATAAGTGTATTAATTGTTATTTCTGGTTCTTGAATGTAAGATTTAGCTGTAAGCTTCCTGCAAAGTCAAGCTAATACTCTCCCCTGTGCTGCTTATGCCAGGATGTACAGTGCTATCAATTGGTTTATTACCTCTTGTACTTTCCAAGCTTTTGATTGCAGTCATAAACCCCAAAAGGACTCATTATGCTTTTTTTCACTTTTATTTCTATGTGCTTCGAGCACTCTTAAAGCATAAAGCTTTTAACTTAGGTAAAACTTTTTTGAACCCATTTTGAAAATCAGACTAGTTCTTAATTGAGCAGAAAGAACATGTGGTCCTTCAAGAAGTGCTTGGGTTTGCTTGCAAAGTGTCATTAATTGCAGGCACTCAGAGTAAAGGGGAAAGGTATAGTATTTGACAAACAAGCAAGGATAGCTCTTTGATTAGAGTAGCTCTAAAGCTGGCTGGTTTTGAATGGAAGCTTACGATGTTAGGTGTAGCTATAAAGAGAAATTAAACCCAAAACTTAAATTAGAAGATGTGATGTACAGTCTGGAGAAGTTTTGTGACATATAATCATTTCTTCAGATTAGAATAATTTGCAGGAAAAGAGGAAAATACATCTTACATGCATTTTGTAGGATGACAGGAGAGTGTCTATGTATGATTGTGCTTCCCCTTTTTACATCCCTTGCTGAAGTATTTTGTATTTCTTAATGTTTTCTTTCTCACTGAAAAATACATATTTGGCTAGGAAGTCAGCCAGTGTAAATTGGAATAGCTCCATTGAAGTGGATGCATTTATGCAGATTTGTACCTGTTCAGGACTTTTCTCATGTACCAGGGCTATGGAATCCTTTGAAAAATGACAGCATTTTTTGTATAATAACAGAATTCTGTTCTTTGAGCTATAGAAAACAATTCATGCTTCATACAACATTATGTTCAGTAAAAATATTTGGCATAGAGAGTAAGTTGATTTCTCCTACCATGAAAGCAGCCTGACCTCTGTAACAGCTTAAATAAATTATGTGTTAACATTTACAGCTGTTAACGTACTCATCACATCACAATTGATCAGTGTCAGTAGGAGTGAAAACGATGTTAAAGCAACTGGATTTAACAAGATAGAAAAAATTAGTTCTGGAAAGTTGAAACATTTAATTACATGCTGTTTCCTGGGAATGAACTGCTTTCCTCAGTGTAATGGTCCAATGACTTTCCCTAGGCTCTGGATCAGCACAGAGTTCTGCTTCTACAATGTTGTTCTAACAGTAAAACTTTGGTTTAGAAATAACTTGACCTTGGATGTGAATGCTCTGTCTGAAGAGGTGTGCAGATACCCTCATCTCAGAGGGGCATTTGAGTCCCCATGGCTACCTTTCGACCTTGGCAAAGAATAAGCTAATGAAGGGCTGAAACTTTGAATATGGTTCCCTTTTCTTAGAGTCTCTTCTTTGAACTTAAAATTGATGTTAAAGTGGAACACATTTCCCTAGTAATGTATGCAAATTGGTAAAAATTCTTGCTTATTTTATTGCTAAAGTTTTAAAGGGATATGAAGATTATGCCTTTTACTGAGTATTTGGAGATAATATACTTAAAATCCAGCATATTCAGCCACATTATATGTTTAATTCACTTCAGGAGGAATAGGCTTTGAATCTCGCACTGACTTCAGGAAAAGAAGGGCTTAATCTATGAACTTTTCTCTAATTAAATGCATGGTATCCAGTTTACTCATTTGGGGGTTCATCAAATAGAATGGTCTTTGGTCAAAAAAAAACCCAAAACATTAACATGTATTTCTTTTTCTGTGGAGATAGTTTGATTTTTATGATTGTTTAAAGAAAGGAGAGTAGTAAAAAAAAGAAAAAAAAATTCTGGAAACCTGTACTGGCCAAGCAGGGAGCATTGTAGACAAAATGGGGAACTGAAATTCTGGAAACCCACCATCATCCATTGTCCCACGTCTGAGGCTTTTATCTTAGAAATCCCAGGTTACCTCTGCTCAAGTCAAGTCTGTACACCTCCACCATACATTGCAGCCTTTTAGCTGACTGAGATATTTAAGAGAAAACATAAAGATCCATAGACACTTTTTTTTTCTTCATGAAAATTCAAGACCAAGTTTCTGGTTCTTTTCAGAATATATTGTAGACAATATATGGAACTTTGATAAAATGGTATGGGGAGAGTACTGTAAATAAAATAACAATCTGCAAAATCTGTAAAAAACCTCCCTGTAAATAATCCCTATTTTTCTAACACCTGGAGCCAAACAAAACAGACATAGGCTTCTGCACTATGGAGAAATCCCGGTATTTAGAACTCTAGCCAAGATGCTGGAAATACTGTCTTTTCTTACCATTTATTTGGATGAAACTAAACTTTTCTAGGCTAAGAGTTCTAAAAGAACTCCTTGTGTCTTGGAAGGGGTTCACACATATAGGTCTGATACTGGGATGTCAGGGTCTAGCAGAATGGCTCAGTATGATGGAGAGAATTGCCCAGTCACAAAACAAAGCATTGTAATAGGAGCTTTATTGGTGTACTGTATTTAAATTGGTTTGAAATGCCTAGGAAATGATCAAAATAAGTAAGTAAATATTTAATGACAATGCCAATGTAATACAGTGCATTTGTAATCTCAAATATTGTTAACTGCTCAAATGATTGATCTTAATGGAATATAAAAGAGAGAAAGACAGTATTCTCTATTGCTGATTCAATATTGTTGCTTTTTATCTGGAATCCACTTCTATCAACACTGTTCCAAATATAACAGGTGGTTCTGCTGTATTTAACTAGAAACAGTTTGCAGGCTGCTCTATTAAAGATAGAAAAAAAGCAAACATGGCTTGAATTTTGTCAATGCAAATTAAAAACATGTTAAGAAAAAACTCTGATGTTTGTAGTAGCCTAATATAACAAGGTTATAAATAAATTGCTCACTGTTCTCATGTATTTTTAGTAAACAGATTTGGGACTGGCACAACAAATCCCCGGTGCCCAATTAAAGTCTCTTAACTAATTTAACGAATGCATTGTAAATGGGTAGCTGGAGATACTTTAAATAAACATACATTTCACAGAGGAACTTTAATAGCCAAACAAATGGAAAATCAGTTCAAATGCTTTAGCTATCTCAATTGTCCTTAATAAATTAGTCATAACAAAAACAAATACAATTATCAAGCACAACCATCATACTTCTTTTTTTTTTTAATTCAGATTATGGGATTTTGCTGTATATGTCTTTTTAAAATATCTTAACTGAGAAGCAATTTACAAGGTGTTCAAAGCCTCACTGGAGTTCTTTCTTTTTACCCAGAGTTACAATTATTTTGATGGGCTTTGCTTGTTTTGCTTTCAAATTCATTCCAAATAAATGGTGAAAAAACCAATTCACTTCAAAATCTGAGGGTGCTAACTTAGTAGTAAATTAACCCTAGGTATGATTTAAGAAAAAGGCATAGATTTCTCCTTTCTCCCTTGGTAAAACCTTGCCAGCCAGCCAACAGATGAAATGAAACATCTGGCTTTCCAGTGAAGATTGCTCTGGCATTTTGCCTGCACAAATTTTGTCCTTGTGGAATCCCTATAAGGAGTGCAAACTGTGCTTCAATTAAAGACGACTGAAGGGCACATACAGCAGCTGAGCAGCATGTGTGCTGGGACTGCATTTGATGGGCCGATATCGAACAGGAAGATCAAGTGCAAAAAGAGACAGCTGTGGAAAACATACTCAAACGCAAACATTTAATGAATAGAGAGGCAGAAAACATCAGTCCAACGTGTCTTGTTTTTCTGGAGCATTTAAGACTCAATAAGGTCATGAGTGGTCACTAAAACCCTCTCCTTTCCTCATGAATTTTTATAAATATTAATTTTAGAAATATCTTTATCACTCAGATGTCTTCCTTTCACAGTAAGCCACTCCAACTCCATGAACATAAATTCTGATAGCCTTTTATGATGGCATAACTGGATGGATTGATGAGGGGAGGGCACTGGATGTGGTCTAGCTTGACTTCAGTAGGGCTTTCAGCACCATCTCCCATGACATCTTCACAGGGAAACTTCAGAAGTGTGGATTGGATGATTGGATAGTGAAGTGGATTGAGAACTGGCTGAAGGGCAAAACTTAAAGGGTTGTGGTCAATGAGGCAGAGTCTACTTGGAGGCCCATGTCTAGTGGTGTTCCTCAGGGGCCGGTACTAGGTTCAGCTCTGTTCAATATATTAATCAGTGCCCTGAGCAATGGAACAGAGTGTAGCAAATTTGCTCATGATACAAAGCTGAGAGGAGTGCCTGACACACCAGAAGGCTGTGCTGTCATTCAGTGTGACTTGAACAGACTTGAAGGTTGGACAGGGAGAAATTTAATGACATTCAACAAGGGCAAGTGTGAGGTACTGCATCTGGGTAAGAACAGCCCCACGTATCAGTGCAGGATGGGGACTGACCTGCTGGAGAGCAGCTCAGGGGAAAATGACCTGGGAGTCCTGGTCCATGAAGAAGAGTGTGGTCCATAGGTCGAGGGAGGTTGTCCTCCCACTCTACTCTGCCCTAGTGAGGCCACATCTTCAATACTGCATCCAATTCTGGACTCCTCAATTCAAGAAGGATAAGAAACGACTGGAAAGAATCCAGCATAGAGTCACTAAGATGATGAGAGGACTGGACCATCTCCCATATGAGGAACAGCTGAGAGAGCTGGGTCTGCTTAGCAATGAGAAGAGGAGACTGAGGGCAGATCTTATTAATGCTTATAAATGTGTAAAGGCGGAATGTCAGGAGGATGGGACCAGACTCTTCTCAGTTGTGCCCAGTGACAGGACAAGGGACAATGATCATAAACAAGTACACAGGAGGTTTCATGCTAACATAAGGAAAAAATTTGCTGTGAGAGTAACAACATTGGAACAGGCTGCCCAAAGAAGTTGTGGAGTCGCATTGGAACAGGCTGCCCTAAGAAGTTGTGGAGTCTCCTTCTCTGCAGGTATTCAAATCCTGCCTGGATAGGCTTCTGTATGATCTTCTCTAGGTGATGCTCCTCTAGCAGGGGGGTTGGATTAGGTGGTCTTCAGCGGTCCCTTCCAACCCCTACCATTTTGTGGTTTTACTCTAGCAGGGGGGTTGGATTAGGTGATCTTCAGCCGTCCCTTCCAACCCCTACCATTTTGTGGTTTTGTGTGTGATTCTGTAAGGAACAAGATTTTCTCCCCTCGTTTTGTAAACTTATCAGACTGGTTAGTCATAGAAACAATCAGATACATTGTCTTATTATCCAGTTATCAAAAAGTAGTAGTCAGGAGGGAATCATCTTGGTCTACAGAAGAATGTGGCATATTCCTCTGATGGACATTCTGACGTGCATTATGGAAAAGAAAAGCAAGACGTAACTTAATAATTTCAAAAAGGTTGGTTTCATATGGCATTGGTAACTCAGACCCTGGAATACTCTGTTGTGATCAAGACTCCAGTTGCTAATAAACTGTTAAAAAATTGGAGAATGAGCAAAAAAGAACTTCAAGAATGGTCTTGAAAGCTATAGAGAATGCCTTATAATGTCAAACACAAAATCTTGTTGAAGTGAGTTGATGAAAATAATGAAAAACGATCTGATCAAACTCAAAGACAAAGTTCTGGACAATTTCACAATCTAACTCAAAAGAATTAGGTTTTGTAGTAAGAATTACATAATTCTCATAACTCTAATTTGAAAGAAAGTATATGGAAACAAGTAATTGTGAATGCATTTGGGAATAGCTTTATCCAAAAAGATTAGACTGTGAGATAGCTACCAGAATTCCTGTAGGCCACATTCAGATATCATTCTTTAGGCACTTCTTGACTTAAAGAACATCAGTAATTACAGTGAAGTCTGTTAGATCCCATTTAAACATTAAGGTAAGGCCACTACTTCAGATTTATGCATATACAAAGGTGAACTTCAAATACCTATATGCTATATTAAAAGAAAAAACACTGTTCAGTTGGTGAAGCAAATGTCACATTGCCTTACTATGTCATAAAATCTGTGTGTTTTATGTAGCTTCTGCCTATCTAGAGATGCTGAAAGTATTTCTTAATAGACATTGCTACTGGATTTGTTGATCACGTGCGGAAGGCAGGATTTTCTCGGAATAAGCTGCAGCAACAGCAGCAAAATTTCATTTATTTTCAATACTGCTGTGGGCAAGATACGGAGAACAAGAAAGACCAACTAGAAAGCTGAGCAGACAGGTTGCTGTTCTTCATCTGAAACAGATCTCACATTGTATGAACTTGAAAGAATATTTCCAAGGGAAGTTCTACACTGCTGGCAATACTGCTGAAGGAAAGCACAGTCCCTTCCAAAGAAATGGGAAAAGTCTCTTCTACAGACTTATGTTGTTGCGATTTTCAGTGTTCACCAAACTTAAATTTAAAAAATGTATAGGATGGGCTTATGTCACAAGTCTATATCTGCAGCAGCTAATCCAACACTAAAGAGAGAGGCTTTGAATGTTCAAGTTTGGAAATACAAACATGAGAATGCAATTTCCCAATACTTCCTCTCCAGTAACATCATGAAGCATGTTTCCCAACATAGCCTAAGAAAGTACTTCTGGGAACATGTTTTACTCTTAGCTGTCTGGTCCATAAGCTCCTCAAGCTCAAACTGTTGGGTCTGTTGCTAATTTGTTTTATGTTCCCATTAATGTCTAATTAAGAAAGCCACTGAAAGTCAATATTGTTAATGGGAAAATCTAACAAAATGTAATCAAATTATTTCCATTAGGTTAACATCCTAGACTTTTACTGGATAATCTTAATAAGACAAACCTATTAAAGGGAGTTTTACACAAACTGAAACAGGACCCTAAACAAGCAATAAATGGTACTGTCCCCTTCCACCACACAATCCTTTTCCCTTGCCACTTTTCATACTTGTTATCTGTGCAACTACAAGCAGCTCTGTGTATTTTGTCCTTTATCCCAGTCAGAGAAAAAAAAGTCTTAACTCTGTTCTCTGTTTTCAGTTGAGGGTTTGTTTGTTTGTTTGTTTGTTTTCTCCCACATAACTTGTTCATTAAGTAAAATGTGTTGGCTGTGGAGAATGAATTAATGCATTTGCACATGAGCAGGCTAGAAGGAAACAAAGCAAGTTTTCCCCTGCCACTTCTATCATGACCTGTAGGAATCACCATAAGACGATTCCATCTTGGATTTTTCAGTCACTGTCAGCATGGTACTACTTTGTTCAGTTATGAAAGTGTTTTTGTAATACAGACCATACTCAAACCTGACAGAACATACTACAGCACATTGTGAAAATGATACTCCTCCAGAATATTTATCTTCTATGACTAATTCTTTAAATTGCGGCCAACCGACCCATTTAATGTGAGTGACTGTTAGCAGTCAATCACAAAAGCCTTTGTGACACCACTGAGCAGAGATGGGCTTGAAGAAGCATTGTTCTTTATCCCAGTTCCTGTGCAGTGCTGAGATCAGGCTGTTCTTTTCTGTGCCTTGCAGGAAAAAGCTTAATAATGTTGAATGTCTGCTTAATTAGTTTGGGGAATTTCTCTGAAATTCCTCCACAGAAAATCTAGCCACCAAGGGAGGATTTGCAGATTCATATGAACAGTCCTCCTGCGGCAAACACCTTTATGCTCTATACCACACCTTCATGCAGGAAACATTTAAATACCCCATAAATTTCCTCTGTCAAAACATTTCATAAAAATTAGTAGATTAAGGTGTGTTATTTGCTCCCCAGTTCTTCTGAGTGACAAAGAAACAAAAAATGAATGAGTTGATTTAGGATGATCCTTTGAACCTGAGATTTTTATTAGGAATTTGGCTTTCATTCAGTTGTTTGAGTAGCTACATTGTCATGTTTTGGCTACTGCTTCTAATTTTAGATGTTAGAAAATACACTATTTTTATTATTTATTTGTTTGTTTTTGTTTATTTATTTATTTATTTATTTAAGGAGCACAGTTCAGCTTTCATATTCTGTAGAACTAGAAGTATCTTATGCTTCCAAGAGTACTGGGCTGTGTAATTGAATGGAGCATGGGTTTAGTAACAACTGTTTTAAAAGGAAAGCCATGACAGCAGACAATCATAAAATACTTAGGAAAACAAAACAAACAGCAATTTATTTTGGTTTTCATTATGCTGAATACTGAAAAAGTTGCACTGAGACAATATAGATGGTATGTTTACCTCTTGTACCTCCATCATAAAGTCTTATAGTTTTATATTTTAAAATATATTTTATATAGATGATTTAGAGTAACATCTCTTCACTTGAAGACAATGAATTTGATATGTCTGACTTGTAGATAGCTCATTTGTGGTTGAACTGTTTTACAGAGGGTGGAAGTACAAGATTTCTTGCTAATCTAACTGTAACTGCCCTGGACTATTAAAACAGCAGTTGTTTTCTTATTTGAACTTGTGCTTGAGTTTCATGTGACTTTGTTCTGCAGGATAAGGAAATCTTGGTTATTCTCTTTGTCCTATAAGGCATCCTTTTGCATATTAAAGAAATAGCTGTAAGTTGACTTTAAAGAGCTCACAAGATTTTAAAAGTGGCCTTGTATGTCTGTTGCATTTTCAGAGCAGTAGGAGCATGGTGTCTCATGCAAACCTGCTGGCTTTGTGCTTACCAGGACCTGCTGAAGTGTGTATATAAGAGAATAAATTACATGTAGACAAAAATATTGCAATTGCAAACAGCAAACTGTGCTAATATACGTCCTTGCATGGAAGTATTACTTGGAAAAAAAGGAGACTCATTAACTTGTCCAGTATTTCTGCATTAGTACTGGTCGTGGTTTTTTTCATTTGAGCCCTTTCTCACAAAGGAGAGTGGTGAGCAGCCTTTACTTGGGCATATAGGGAAGCAAATAATTTTAATGTATTGGAAGTCCATAAACACAGAGAAATTTATCATTGTGATCCACAAGATATTTCTCTGCACTTCTTCACCTGCTGCTGTAGTCAGCTACTCTTGCTCAAGTTCACAGCCATTGATAGATACCTATTTCTGCCCTAGGCAGAATCCTAAATCTGAAATATGTGCTTTGTTGGAATGGATATGCTTGGGAATCATGCCATGCTTTTTAATTCATCTTCAGAGTTACAGGCAAGTCACGATAACAGTAGGTTCATGGTTAGTAGAAAGAGATGAGTAAAGGAGGATGAAAATAGACAAACTTTCCTGACAATTAAGTTTAGATGTTCTCAGTGTTATGATATGGTTAGCTGAATGCTTTTTCCAAACTTGAAGTGGAACTTCAAGTGGCACTTGTGTGCTTATAGTTCCAACTTTAATTTTAGGATGAAAATGGCAGTTCCTTTCTTTATTTCAGCTCTGATAAGAGCCCACCTCTGCATAAATACAGTTGTGGTTTTTTTCTGCTCAGTTTCCATATCTCTCCACTTGCATTAGGAAGAGGAGAAGAGAAAAGGAGAAAGAACTGGAAAAGGCCTAATATATTTAGTCCAAAAAAATCTTTATGGCTATCTGAAACATTACAGAGAATTAGAGGATTTTGGTACTCTTTTAAAAACTGTTACCTTTAGCTTTTGTTCATCATAAACACACTTTTTCCCTATGCAATATGGTATTGCTCTATTACTTAATAAAGAGATAAACTTCTGTAAAGGTGTTTTTTTGACCGTATTATCAGTTTCCAGATGCACACAACAAAAGATTAATTTTGCTTTTTACTCTCTGTAGGGAGGAGAATGTGATTATTTTATATGATTCCAGTTCTTCTCTCTAATTTTCACATGCTGTTGCTTTTGTTTACTTTGGGTTATTATGGAAGGTGTTATGGTAAATTTATGGTAATCAGCAAATTAAGGGTTTAGAAATAGAAAGATAATTGCCTAAAAATCACTGGAAAAGAAAGAACAAAATCATCTCTATGTTGTGTTCGTGAGACATAACTGCCAGATTTCTACGACTGCAATATCAGGTGCTGTGGAGAGAGTTGAATCTTCATGTATTATCATCATCCACAGTCAAAGGAAGATAATGCATTAATGATAGCTGCAGGAGCTTCTTTCCATCACCTGGCCTGAAGCTTTATTTCAGGCAAGTCTTAAGGCTTCTGGCCATATTTGCTTAGGATTAGAGTGCAATGTATTTGTTAAAGGCAGCCATCGTATCCTTGCTTCTGAGAGCACTCATTTAATCTGCACACACTCAATTTCTCAGTATCTTCTTCCTTTTCTTAACCTACAGACCTTAGCCCTAAAGAAACTTTTATTTCTATTTTACTTATCCCTTCTTGCATACTTTTTCTTTTCCTGTTTTTTTCTTTGTTTCCTCTCTGTTTTGTCCCTCGCCCCATGCTTAATAGAATTTTTTTCTACATTCCTTTCCTCTATTTTAGTTTTCAACTTTTCTTTTTGAATCTCTACCAGAATTTGTCATTGTCTTTCTCTTTTCCAGATCTTTCCTCATTCCTGCCTTCACATTTATCTCTTATCTCCTTCTCTTTATTTCTCTTTAAGGTACTGTGTCTCATTCCTCAAGAGGTACCCTGCTCTTCCCTGTTCCTCCTGACTAAATGCCAGTGTGAAGAGCTTCGCAAAGAAATATGAATCTCACCAAAATCAGTGCTTCTGAAGGCTTTAACACATGTCTACTCTTTACAAACTTGAGAGAGAGAAAGCAAAAGAGAAATGTTATGTAGAATATTGTTAGCCATTTTCTGAACAGGGGAAAAATCACAGTGAACGCTTAGACCTATTTTGACACAGCGTCGCACAAGGTAGATACTAGGTCAAGATATTAGAGCCTGATATTACCATGTACACTCACATGTAAAATAAACACTGGAATAAATTGGGAACAACTCTGATCCAGCCAATGCCTTATGCTATATTAGAAGAAAACTGCCTGTTCTGGATATGCATTGCATGATTCTCCAAATGCATATGAAAAGAAGAAGTTCTTTTATATCTGCTTCTTTTCCCTTTTCTGCACCACACACTGTGAAAATGAAGCTTTAATTGGAACCGGTCTATTTATCTGAGGTCTGCTGCATCTGCATGTCTCTGGGAGCACAAAGTAGTTGACTGTAGAAAAGGGGAAGGATTCAGGTGGGATTAAGTGATGGTAAAAGACAGAGAGAATGGGCATCGGCATGCCTTGAAGATCTCAGCAAGCATTGCAATGAGCAGGGCTGGCATGAAAGCAGCATGCTTATCTGCCAAGGCTTCTGCTGTTTAAATGTGTAAATATAACACGTCTGAACAGCTCTTGTTTTTATTCACTATGCAGGTGGAAATACATGTAAGAATAACATAATTAGCAGTGGCAATGCTGGCTCTGGGAAGGTCTGCAAGCCTTTTTGCATCATTGCAGCCTGTCCTGAAAAATCTTTTGTAAAAAAGGAGCACCACCACCAAGACTGCACCTTCCTGTTAATATAGAATGATAGAATCATAGAAAGTATTGGGTTGGAAGAGGCCTTTAAAGATCATCCAGCCCAACCCCCCTGCAGGAAACAGGGACAATGTTGCTAGATCAGGTTGCTCAGAGCCCCATCAAGCCTGACCTTGAATATCTCCAGGGGTGGGACCTGCACCACCAATCTGGGCAACCTGTTCCAATGATCTACCACCCTCACATGGAAGAGTGTTTTCCTAATATTCAACCTAAATCTACCCTTTTCTAGTTTAAAACCATTACCCTTCGTCCTATTGCTACATGCCCTGGTGAACAGCTCTTCCCCAGAAGAGAACTTCTATCACTAATTATTCATTTTCATCTCAATGTAGCTGTTGATACTAGAATAAATCTGAGACAGTTTGAAGAAAAATGTTCAGAGTATGTCTTGAAAAATGCCCTTACAGTTTTGTTTTTGCATAATAGATATCACTATTGTATTATTATTATGTTGAATTTAATTGCTTTGGAAAGGTAATTGAAAACATTTTAGTGCTTTCATAGGCAGTAAGCATTACCATCATTATATTTCACCACAACTCCATTAACATCTAAGATGTCTCAATACACATTTTGGCCAGCAATCCTGAGCTACAATGTTGAAAATGCTATTGCTAGCTAGCTGCTTTTCAGTAGTTTTATAATTGCTTGTAATTGTATCAGACGGAGTTTTCAAAGGTGAGCATTTTTTTGAGGCTCTTTAATTTTGAGGTGGTGAATTTCACTTGCTTTAGAGCACTTATTTTCAAACGATGAGCACTTTGCATTTGTGAAGAGTCACGCATTAAGAAAAAAACACACTTTATTGAGATTGAGCACCAAAAAAAAAAGCAGTACTTAAAATGATGAGCCGTTTAAGAAATCTGGGCTCTTTCCTGAGGTGGTTGGAGATACCTCAGAAGTGTTATTATAACTTCAGGACTTGTGCATAAAAATGCTATAGATCTTTACTGGAAGGGAAAAAAAGTTATTTTGAGAGTTACATCATGTTATTCCAATGCTGTCAGCAATATTCTAAAGAATGGCTTTCCTGCATCTCTCTCTGGTTTTACATGACTTTTTCTAACAAGCCTCTTTATGTTACTGGTGAGATGCTTCCTCTAAATAGCTGCAAAAGAAAGATAACTGAAACAAGTTAACAAGTAGTAGGTGAGAGTTAAATTTGGGAAAAGAAACTGACTGAATACATCTTCCTGCCACATCAGCATGTGACACTGGCGATCATTGTGCAGTAGGTGTCCAGTCTATCTTCTGATTCTGCAGTAATACTAATTTCTGAATAATAATAAAATTAATACCCTGCTGTTTTATAATTTGGTTTGCAAAGGAATCGTCTGCCTCATTTAAGTCAAATCACTTCAGATTTAGAGGGCGACAGAACCATGAAAATTTAGCAGTATTGATAATAATTCATGCTAGGCAAATTATATTGCAGTTTTTGAAAAAAAATTGAAATTAGTACATGAAAGAACCACAAGAAATATGTACTTAGATTTCAGCAAACACTTGACAGTAATTCCCATGAAAATAGATATGGAATGTTAATTGACTTTGTTTCAAATATGAACAGTGCTCTGTGGATCAAGTAAAAACCCACATAAAGCATCATAATTGAAGGACAATAAGGAGAGCAGTAGGTGTCCTTAGAGAAGCTGCATCTTAACTAACGTTTTCATGATGGTATGGAAGGACAAGTAGGCAACATAAGAATGGAATAGTAAATGATATTAACTTATGAGTATTCAGGACAAGTAATCAAAAAGAAGAAAAAAAAACCCACAAGAAACTAAAATACAAAGAGGAGCAGAGGATAAGAAAATGATACCCAGACTGGCAAATATAAACTGAGAAGTTTCTGAAAATTATGCATGGAAGAAGATGGCCAACTGGGGAAAAGAAGGAAAGCTCTCTAATAAATGCAATACAAGTTTTTAATGTCGTAATGCAGTTGGAAAAATCAGACATTTTGGGAAGTTTGCATGAAGACATGATGTTACATGGAGGGACATTGCTATCCAGGGCTTCTCCTTCTCTCTCAGCTGTGCTAAACACACAGTATTTAATCGTAAGCACAGAAGTACTAGAAAGGTGTAGTTCAGAAAAGTCAGAATCTGGTTTCTAGAGAAATTGATTCATTAGAAAACTTTAGATAATCTAACAAAATATGTCCAAAAGTTTGCATCTGGGAATGTGTTGATAGTCTGGAAGTATTTGAAGGCATTCTGGGTGAGTTGGAAATGGCTAGTGTGTTTATCTGCTGGTCTAACAGGCAGTAGTGCCATAAAAAAAATACAGACTCACAGATTTAACTGACTGCTGAACAGATACTTGCAGTAGTTAATAAGTGTCTTGGAAGTGGTTTGGTTTTTTTCTTTACATGTAGCTGAGGGTCAGCAGAATTTAAAGTTATTTTAATATAGTATCCTCTTGTGTACCGAAACTAATGTAATATACCATGAAAAGTGATTAAGTACTATGGAAAACATACTTTTCCCAAAACTATGCCTTTCCTCCTAATTCTTATTTTTTAGAAGATCCTGGGACTTGAGTCCCACAATCACTGACAGAAGCAGGGGCAGCCAAGGCAGCAGGAGCACATCTTCAGTTACACTGGTGTAAGTGGCTTCTGCAGGGGAGGTGGGAGCTTCCTTTTGCATTCTGTGAAGTCACAGATGTCCTCAAGCTGAATGATAGTTGCAGGTAAAAAGTGTGTGAATGAGTAGCAAGCCAGATTTCAACTCAACTTTTCAGAATATTGTTTTTTTAGTCTCAGTGTAAATGACTGATTTTTTGGGGAGTAAAACACCTCCACTCAGAATGTTTATTTGTGTAAGAGAGAGAAGAAGGAATATAAAATACTGGATCCAATTTTGGGGCAGATCTAGAACCAGTAAAAGAGATTAATTAATTATAACATAGGACTAGTGGATGTCTGGGGAACTTCCCACAGAAGATAGCTAGCCAGGTAGAGAGATGCTTAGTTTTCCTTTAGTGAGAACACGTTTTGCCTAGGTGATTGTGCCTGACTTCAGCTCTGTCATCATGAATGTAAGTGAAAGATCATTTGATCCCTTGAACAAGACTCATTTTCAACTGTCCAAGGATAGAAATGTCAATTCTACTTTAAAAATAAAAAAGCTTCACTCATTATATGTGTAAGGGCCAAATCTTCTGTTGGTGTTTCATGTGCTCCACTACAGGCATCTGCAGGGAAATGCACAGAAGAAAGCTTCAAACTATTTCCCATTATATTGTAAAATGAAGTGCTGGGGTCTGTATTCCCATTAAAAGGGTGTTATCAGTTGCCATAGATATGTCCACCTAGCAGGACGCTGCAAGTGTTAATTAATGTTTAAATGCAGTTGTTTGTGGATTCACGTGCAACTGCCCACTTTTCACGAGGTGCTTCAGTAACTATTCACCATCTCCTGAAGGCATTGCTACAGTTTTAGGGGGTTTTTTTGTTTGTTTGGTTTTTGGGGGGTTTTGTTTGTTTGTTTGTTTTTGGGGTTTTTTTTGTTCCTCTTTTGAAAGTGAGTTTCTTACCTTAGAAAATGTTGGGTTTCAACTTGTAAAAAGTTTCTACCATATGTGGTCTTTTAATATCCAGCCTTACTTGTTTTTTTTTCAGTTATATCTCTTTTTCTTTCTGACAGGTTGCTGGCAATACAGGTATGATGACACACAGTGTTTGGTATCCCATGACTAAAGCACCTGCAGACTTCAGAAACTGGGCTAAATTAGGCTCACAATTTTTAATGAAGTTTGAATTATGCACTTAATCTATTCATGAGTTTTACAACTCTTTCATTCTGAAAGAAATAAAAGGAAAGAAATACAAACAGACAGTCAAAAAATGACATCTAGTTATTGGGCCACATGTGGTAGAATGCTGAGATTTTATTTTCTTCTGGAACTACTACTTCTTATAAAGCCCATCCATCATATGTAATGAGGGCTGTCAGGAATATTTAGCTGAGAAATAGCTACTTGATATGCTAATGGTGGTCCCTTAGTGAATTCATTTGGTTCTGCTGCCTGACATTAATGGTTTTCATAATCTAATGAATGATGTGTGTAATAGAGTTTAGGCCACAGGGAATGACATTCTGAAACTAAGGGAAGGACTATATATGTATTTTATAAACATATGCATTTTTTATATATATGCACATTCACACACCCACATATATACATTCACAGAGAGAACAAAAAGTTGCTTTTCCAAGCTAGATAAAATAAACACCAGCTAGGGAGAAACTACATACACTGAGCAAGTCTTCTATATTGATGTTTTAAACTCTAAATTCTAAAATATCTGTATTCCCAGGACCACATGGAATAGCTAGGAATGTAATAAGCAGGAGACTCCACTTTCACAGCTCTTCCTCACTCTTGTTTCAGAAATGGAGACCTTGTCCCTCAGCTCCTGCCAAGGGCAGCAGCTCAACTTTCCCAGCAGGCTCCTGGTGTCTGGGAAGGACTGAGAACTCCCAATAAACACCTGCAGATCTGAATCAGGTTAGTCTCCCTGCTGCAAGGCTGCTAGTTATGCCCTCTGTCTGTCAAGCTGAACTTACCACACTGACCAATGCTTACTATTTCCTAGTGCTGCCCTATTTGCTTTTACCTGTTGTCTTTTATCCTTGGAAGAGACAGGGCATGGCTGCTAGTGCAACATCTGATGTTCAAGAACTGGAAACTTCCTAGTGTGCTTATATTTTGTCAGATGTTTGTAGCCACAAACTATTGTAGCCATCTTTACCTGGCTAATAAGACAGGGAAATTAGGTTCTGAGACTGATCTTTAGTACCTGCTTCTGAAGAAACTGGATTGGAAACTCATTTGCTCCTTATAAAGAAAAAAATTATCAGATAGTAATGCTCCAAATGCTTGACAACCTCAGCTTTTATATACAGTGGAGATTTTACTGCTTCATTTTGTCCCTTTGTTTTTGCATGTCACAGATGTGGATATTTATAGGATTGATGCCACAATTTGCCCAACACCCTACCAATGCTTGCAATTGTCTGCATTTGAACTTTCTGCTTTCTTACATCTTCAGAGCACCTGACTATGTTCTTGATCTTGCAACTAGTTGTGAACGTTAACAGTTACAGTGAACTGAGCAGAATAGCAAAGATCTGCACCAGGACAGCTTGTACGTACAGTAGGCTATAGCATACTCTCCCATACAAATGTTTGTTTAAAGCATTTGTATAGTGCAGGTCCAGAAACTATACATCTAGATTAGTGTGGTCCTTTATTATTCTCAAACCCTGATCTCTCCATGAAAGTCTGAGTGACCTTGAGTGGTGTTTGAGATGCAGAAGGCAGTGTCCACTTTCCAGAAGGAGAGACTATCAGTGTAATTCACCTGTGTGAAGGAGTTAGCCCCCTCTCTCCTTGTCCCAATTAACATAGACAGTACTGATGAAAGCCCTTAGTGATCTAGAGACATAAACAAGAAGTGATTTGGGTTCACAAAGGATAGAACTTGTCGCTCAAACTCAAGTGTCATTCTTGCAAATGAATTACAGCATTAGGCACTGGGGAGAGCATGACGGGTGTAATATTATTTATATGAATTCTTCAGGTATCTGAAAATGTGCTCCTTAAGCAATTGCTTTGTGTATGGACATGCAATATACATTGAAATCTGGAAGAAGGATGAATCACTAAATTATAAAGTAGCAGTGTGCAGCTTGCTATAAGAATGTTTCATGTGTTTAATCTCACGTTATAAGATACTTATAAGATGTTATTTTTATAATTATAAAAAAGGCAAATAAAATTAATTAAATCCATAGATGACATTAACTTTTGATGAGCTGCTGATATCAGAGCTCCAAACCAAAGAAAAAAGCAGCTTAAAGTATAGACCAAAAATAACAGGCAAGCCATAGAAGTCTTAGAGCCATTGAAAATGAAAGATAAGTACATCTAGAGGAAATTAATACAAAAGAGATTCAGTGAGGGAGAGAGACCTAGCAAAGCATAGCACTACCAAAGTTCAGGTAGATAACAGATCAGAAATCAGAGATGATTTTCCAGCATAGCAGCAAAAAGTTAGGGAAGCACACAGAGTCATTATGCTGTAGAGCAGAAAAATAAGGTTCCCTTCTGTGGCTTTTTAGAGGTAGGGGTACCTTCACCGGAGACAAATATCTTGGCAAATTGAATGGAGTTTAAAGATAAGCCACAGAATCATTATTGTAGTTGGAGGGATTTACTTAAGATGAAGGATTAAAAGTCTGAAATGTGGGTTTTTTGGGAGACAAGAAAAGATGTAAGAATCTACTAATAATGAATGTACATGAACAAAATGGCAATGGATTGTTTACAAAGAATTGTGAAGATGTGATTAAGAAAAAGTTGGGAAAATCTCTAGGACATTGAGACATATCAGTTAGGAAGTAAAGGAATCAACAGAAACCTCATGTTAATGGACAGTGCAGAAAAATTCAAACTCGATTATTCCTCACAGAATATTTTACACTGCTTCATACAATCTTGCTGAGTCAGAGAAGGGTCTGGATTGGAAATAGTCTAACTGGTTGTTCTATCTCACTTTCTGCAGGTGCTTGCAAACTATTTTTCTTGGTTTCTTCTTAGAACTCTATTTTCAGGGATCTTGTGCAGACATACGGCCTGACTGCCTTGTTCATGTTCTCTGAGAATTACTTTATCAAAATGATGGTAATTTCTCCTTTTAGCTATACTGAACATACCTGAATTTTAGGAAGAGTTTTGTAAAGCAAGGTTCCTCTTGCTTCCAAAGGTGCCATGAGCCCTTGGAACTCCGCAAAGAACAGTCCTCATGGCTTACATGACTTACAACCTCTCTTCTCCCTCTACCTTTAGATTTTTAGAGTTGAGGAACATCTGTTTCACAGCACCTACAAGGATTCCAGGTCCTAAGTTTTACTTGGGTTCCCATTACCTCTTTAGTTTGAAATTAAGAGTTAGGAGCTTGGATAGCCTGTTCTCAGGCTTCTAAATTTACTAAATAATATAGGAAGTTCCATGCAATACTGTAGACTTACTTAATGGTTATTTAAGTTAACACTTAATACTTAAGTTAATACTTAATGTGTTAATACACATTCTACATTAAGTCTGCATCTTACACATAAATAATGGCAACAATATGTTCCTGCTTAAAAAAATGTAATAATCTCTATAAATCTAATTTATTGAAAATATTTAACTATTCTCTGAAAGAGTATTAATGATCTTGATTTTTGTTTTTTGTTCTACCTGACATATGGCACAGTACAGATGGTTCTGCATCATACCATCAGTATTTTTGTTAATTTGAATGAATGCTTTAATTTATACATAATTTATACATCACATTTTGTCCCTGTTGAATTAATTCTCAGGTTTATTATTTAATATATTGTGCAACAGAAAAAAGCTGAAAATAGTGAGACAGCTATTCTTTTCCTGTTTCTGATAAAGTCAGTATCATATCTAAATTCTTAAGGGAAGGGAATTTCCCATTTCTCTAATGAGAAATATCCTTCCCCATTAGAGGCAGAGGAGCCAGGATCCCCTGCTGCAGGATCTGGTTTTTGTAGTGGGTTTGTTACCAGATTTTGATCTTACATGGAAGACTAGGATCTAGGGTTTTCTATAGGCTGGAATATATTTGGTTGGCCAAAAAGTAATTATGTTTTTTCCTGCAAAAATGAAAGGCGAATTTTTCATGGGAACAAAAACTTTGTTAAACAATATACAGTCCATTTTTTTGCAATCTTTCAGGCAACTTCACAATTTCGTGCTCAAAAGAGTTCTTATCTTTTTTGGCAGCATCAGTTCCGAGAATCATTTGATTTCCTCATCAGCAGTGAAGGTTTTACCATTCAAGGCTTTTTGTAAAGAACAAAAGAAATACTATTCTGATGATGCCAGGTCTGGCAAATATGGTGGATGTGGTCACACATCCCACCCCAGCTGCAACCATCTTTGAAGAGTGACCAGACTTGTATGTGGTCTAGCATTATCATGGAGAAGTACAGCACCTTTGTGATTCACCAATTCTGGACGTTTCTGTTCGATGGCATCATTTAATTTATCCAGTTGATGACAGTACACATCTGAATTAATGGTCTGGCTCTTTGGAAGCAATGTGAAATACACAATACCAGACTGACAGAATACCCTTCCTTTTGTGAATATCTGCTTTTGAAGTGCTTTGACCTGGTTCATCATGCTTGCTCCACAATAATTTTTGTTTTTTGTTGTACACAATCCATTTTGCCTGTTATCATCCATTTCAAAAATGGATCATTTTCCTCATGTTTCAAGAAAGAATCACAAATGTCAACGTGCTTAGTGAGCTGAATTTCTTTGTGCTCATATGGTACTCAAATATGGAGCTTCCTAATGTATCCAAGTTGTTTTAAATGGTTTTCAATGCTCAGTTTTGAGATGTTAAGATTATTGGTAATCTCTCATGTCATTAAATGCCGACTGGATTCGATCAATGCCTTTATTCTGTCATTATTAACTTTGTTTGGCCTTCCTGAGTGTGGTACATCTTTAACATCATAATCTCCAGACCGAAATTTAGCAAACCAATTCTGAGAGTGCTGTAGTTATAAGGCACCTTCACCATACAAATCTCAAAACTTTTTATGAGCTTGCACAGTGTTTTTTCCTTTTTGGACGTAATACAGCAAAATATGGCAAAAATATTCCTTTTGATTTTCCATTTTGAAATTGATGCCAAATAAATAATTGTTGATGAAGTTGTGCACTTACTTTTTCTAAACCAGCTTGAACTGTCAGCTGTCAAGTTACATAATGAATCTGTGGTTTAAAATGAAGTTAGTTACATTTCAAGACATGTACACCATCTATTTAAAAAAAAAAAGCAATTACTTTTTGGACAACCCAATATATTTTTATTTTGCCAGTGATTTAAGGAGGAAGTCTCATGTGACAGTGGAAGCATATGGTAAAGCTCTGTCATCCACTTAAAAAGATCTGTAGGGGTGATGAGAGAATATATTCTGGAATAAAAAGTGTTGAACATGTCAATAGGTAGATTCAAAGAAGTATCTGCAGCAAAATCAGATAGTTTGAAAGGCAAATAACAATCCTAATGAGAACAGCTAATAAATGCTGTACTTCTCTAGAGAGGGTGTTCCTTTTTATTTAAAGATCAATAAATATAATGGGGCAGTTCTTGCACACCATGTGAAAGGTGTGCAATCAGGCCAGTTCAGATCACTTAGTCTTACGAATCCTTCTTGTTAGCCTGGACCTGAGTGGTCACTGAGATGGTGCAAGGCTGGCACTGGCACTACCTTCTGTGCTGAAAATTACTCAAAGGCCAGAATTGCAGTCTTTGATGCTCATATTGACTAGTTATTTTGTTTGACTGATAGTCACCTTCTAAAGACAGTGTCCATATTCTCTTTTTAGTGTGACAGGAATTATTTCAACAGTAGGTCTGGGCTGAAGATGATAGAAATATACAGTTTTCTCCTCTGCTTTCTTCCTATAGAAAGGAGAAGGAGAAACTTGTTTGACCTGTCCCCTGATCTTTCCTGGTAATATTCCATCCACTTTTCCATACTCTTATTCCATCCACTTACTCATACTTCCAGCCAACTCTGGAGGCTCACTCATCTCAGCCTCTGTCTTTAGATAATGCAAGTATGATTTTACTCTCATACCCTTTTCCACCCAGCGAATCATTCTTGTTCTTGCTCAGGTCTCTAGCTACTGTCCTTTCTTCTTTTCTTCTCTTTTACATTTAATATCAGGAAGCAAGTAATCCATTGCAAGGTCCTTCAGCTGACTCAATGAATCTAAATTTTGTCAGCTCTTATTTACCCAAAGGCAGCTGCAAATATTGCTTCCTACCCTTTGATAATGTCACTTTTTCAGGTTGCATTTACCTTTGGTCTAACTCCCTCCTTTATTAAAAAACATGTGTTTGCTTGTCTTTATCACTGAGTACTTTGTTGCCTGTCTCCATCCCACCAACTCTTTTTGAGTTCTTTAAAATGCTGTCTCTTGCCTATGATGTCAATCTTCATTATCTTGCTAAAATCTCAAACAAGCATGTTAAGGTTTTCTGCCATGCTACGCCCCCAGCTTGGAATGGATTTGCCATGAACAAAGAAAGATCTTATATTTATTGGTTTTCTCCATTCCACAATGCCTTCCAAAACCTGACATTAATTTTCCCAGTGTGCAAAGACAGTTGCTAATCTTGCTGATTAAAATATTACTATTAAGTTCTCATTTTCTCCTCCAAATCATGAATTCTCCTTTATGTCTTGATGTAAATATTAGGGAAAGTGTTTGTTTCTTTCTGATTTGTGTTTGCATCAAGTCATGACAGTGAGGTAGCAGTCCAGACAACTGTCCCTAACTGCTGTGAGAAATGTATGTGTTTAGGTCAACTGTGGTGTAAAATGAATGGCTGTCGTTTGACTTCATGTGAAGTTCTAAGTGATAATTTTCCTTTCCCTGCACTGGACACATCTGAGCTATTTCTTCCAATAATTTCCAACATTTGCTAATATTTCCTGGCCTTCCAGTTGCCAGATATAATCTCAGCAAAATGACCTCTCAGTTCCATTATTTATTATAAGATGTTGTTAACTGGTAAAGTCCTTTTTCCCCAAACATGCATAAAACAGATTAATTTATTTTATTTAGTCTAAAAAGGTATAGCTAGTTCATGCTGTAACATATATTATGTGTCAGAAGGGAAAAAGGTAAGTTGTGGTACTCGCTTTAAATTCTGATTATTACACAGAATACACAATAATTAATCACAGATGGGTTACATGGGCGAACAGCCTCCATTGTCATATATACTTTACACTTGTGGAGCCAAAGTGTCACTTGTAAACAATTTAAACAGACTTAACAAACTCCCATATGCTGAATTAATGAAATCATTCCCTAATGGAAGTTAAATGAAAAAACCTCATTAATATCCAGTAAGGCAGAGGTGCATATGAGAGACTCCTACTGGTCGATTTACTGTGGCACCTGCCATGGAGATGGAAATAAGTGAGAGAGTTATTTTCAAGTGTATGAGTGGAGTAGGAAAAATTAGGGTTCTCTGCTACCTAGGGGAATTTATACCATGTATGTTATGAATTGCTGGGGAAGTTATATGCAGGACTGCGAGTTGGAAGTGATGCTGGGAGTCAACTCTGATACTTTGAAGACTCCCAGTCAGTGGGTTGGAAATCTTATTCATAAAATCTGGATCAATATTTTTGTTATTTGGGTCACATAATTTTTATTTGCAAAAATCCTTGTCATGCTTTATAGTTTGAAGCACAGTAGGACAAAAAGAGCTATTTCAGTGATTTTATGTATGACTATGCATTTTAGGTTTAGGCCTTCCTAATGCTGCACGTGGTAACCACCTGCTATGTAGTAAACACAGTGTTTTATTAATAAGTAATTTGAAGTTATTCAGCCTCTCTTTGTGCTCATTTGAGCACACAAATTAATTGCATACATCTGAAAACTTATTTCAATGTGATACTCAGAGAGGTAGCCAAGTAATGCTTATCAACAGTAGGCAAATCACCTATAAAATTCATGTGCATTGATCTAAATGTCACCCTTTGAGTAAAGGAAGTAGCGCTATTACTTTTAAAGTAGGTTTTAGCACTCTGCTGGCTTTTTACTTCCCTGCTGGCTATACTCAAAGAATAATGCATTCATCTCTGAGATAGGTAGATTGCATCTGACTGGGCCAAAATCCCAAATTGGCATAAATCAGTGTGGCTACTCATTAACTTCTACAAAGCTTTGTGGCTTTATATTGGTTCTGGATTTGGCTTGTTGACTTCACTTTTGTTTATGATCTGGATTTAGCCCCACTAAAGGAAATAAAAGAGTGTTACCTCATGCTCGGTATGTTCCTTCACATACATGTTTAGTTTTCCTTCTGATGTTTATCACACTGGGAATGCTGTTGCAAGCAAGTGGCCAACATATATCCAGCCAGTTCTCTACATATGAAATGCCACAGGATGCTAGAAAACTTCATAATGGCTGCTGCAGTTACAGCCCTCCCCCCAGCACTCAGCAGGCTAAAATGTAAATTTCCACTAAGGAGAAGAAAAATAAGAGCCATACCTGATAGTAATAAGAATGAGAGCTAGTCTAGACATGAACAAATGTTGACACATCTAGTGTGAAGAAAATATACTATTACAAAAGAAGTGTCATATATGGTTTCAGAAAGCAAACAAGCAAACAAAATTAACAGCACAGGATATGAATTTGTTATTGCATTCACAGCATTATTGTATGGTTTCCTAAACTAACTTCTTGTTACTTGATGAAGAGAGAGGGAGAAAAAAACCTCCTATCTCCAGCATGTCACCTTTCATTAAAATTGTGTTTGTCTGAGATTTTGTTATTTGCAGTTGCTCATCTGTTAAATTAGAAGTTTTAATTCTTTACAGTTTGTCACCTTTTTAATTCTGGTCTGTTGACACATACTTCTCTGCAATGCAGAAAGGGTTGAAAATGAAATTTAAGAGAAAATCAGCTGAGGAGAGGATAATGAAGTGAAGCATCAGTTCTTTGCTTTTTCTCACTAAATGTTAGATTGGTCTGGGAGTCTCAGGTAGATGGATACCAGTGGATGTTACCACCATGACATTATATGTGTTTCTGGGTAATAAATAATTTCTGCTTTAGGAAAACCCAGTGTCTTAGTTTTTGAAAGTATCATAGGTTTCCCTTAATTAAGTTGAAGAATAGGTATTTCTTTTAAATTTCCATTTATCTAAAGGAATGGAGTGAATCTGACCTACACATAGACAGGCATTGCCAGTCCCGTTTGCCTTTTGAGGGTACAATATGGCCCTGGGTACAAGTCAAAAGGAATTGCACATCAGCTGCTTTTCTCTCTGCCAAGTATTTCCCAGAGTGACTGGCAGCCAGCTGGTACAAAAGCCCATCTGCTTTATATAGCCTGATGTTTCCTTACCACTGTTAAGCAGCACTGGGCATGGACAGAACTTATGGCTTAATTCAAGTGTATTGGATGAACTCTTCTTGTTCTCCATGAAGGAATTATTTCCTCATTCTCTGAAAGTGTCAACATCTGTTCCATGAAGGAATTTCCTCATTCTCTGAAAGTGTCAACATCTGCAACTACTGGACTGAATGGACTTCAGTAATGTGTTTAGTCTGGTGTCAGGTGAAAATGTAAAAGATTCAGAGTTCACCCTCTCCTTGGAGTGTGGCTATACTTGGGTCATTCGAATCTATAAGGGAGTGTGAGCTTTTGCACCACCTAATCCTGAATCTGAAACAGAGACCCCGGTAAGTGTGTAGCACTCATCTTAGAAGCACCAACTTCCTTACAAGGCTTTGGGCATAAGAAGTGCTGAAATAAATTCTTTCAAGATTACAGCCAAGCTTCCCAAAACAGTAGCACTGATTAGCTCTTGGCTGCAATTTTGGTTTTGATTTTTTTTCAGCTCCAGGGGGAATCAATACAAAAGTATCTGAAGGATATAAATCCTCCTTATCAGTTCCAAATGATTTTCAGACTATGAAAAGGGTGCCTCATCTGTTGTGTCATGTTTAGAAAAGAAGGTCTGTTAAATGAGTCTGCATAAGGTAACAGTATTTCCAGTAGAATTATGCATGTAATATGGCAAGTAAAAATACTATGTGTCTGCTGAAAATCGCACAAGACTAAAAGGAATCTCCACCACCTTCTCCTTTAGCGTGGGCCATCTGGCTGCAGTGTAGCATCTCATATTCCTCAAACTTTAAGGACCTTGTTGGTGAAATTCAACAGAACACTAATTCCTGATAAGAAGCACTCACTTCTGAAAGTCAGTCTAAAGCAGCTTCCTTGCATCTTTCCATTAAGGCCAGGAAAAGAGAAATAATCCCGATCAGAAATGGGTTTCAGCTAGCTAAAGAACCATATGCGTAGATGTGTGAAGTAATTACTGAAAATGTAACTTTTGGGGATAATCAAAAGCTGATCTTACTGTAGACATAGCACTACATGTACAGGGCAAAAATGTGGCACTACTCCTAACCACATGAAATACATAAGTGGAAAGGTCAGAGAAGAGGACAAATATATATATATATTTTAAAGTTATTGCAATAAGCTAAATCATACAGCAAGGAAATGTAAACGTAAGCTGCAGTGCTCTATAGCTCTCCATAGTCCTCTAGCAGCTTGTCATTTATCAAATGTGTACCTATATTGGATGGAAGATTCTCACAGTAGCCACATTCTCCAAAGACTAGAATAATGAGGGAAAAAAAAAAGATAAATAGAGGCCTTGCTTAAACAGAGAAATTAGACCAATTCAGAGGTGAGGGTTTTCTCTGCCTAAAGAGAGCACATTTCGATCTGTTTAAATTTCCATCAGGGTTCTTGCACCAATTCAACTAAACTGACTGGCTCACATCTTTAGATGGCTCAGGTCTGTCAGTTCTTTGTCCTTTAGATGGTCAGAACTCTCACTGGTTCAACAGGAATTTTCCTTTGAAGGAGAAACCAGGATTTTCTGCAATGAGTTTAATGAAAAACTCTCTGTATAATAGTGTGTCGTGGACTAGAGCATTTTCTTTTTTAGCATTTATGTCCAATTTTTTTTCCCTTTGATTTGGCTGGTTTTGCAATGAAGTTAGATTGAGTAAGCCTCAGGAGTGGGTGTACAAAGGCTATTTCTCTACCCATTACTAATATGGAATTTAATAATGTTAATATATTAATACAATCAGTTCTGTGATGAAATTTCATTGTAAAACTACTTCTGACTTAATTGTTGCTATACTTCTTCTGTCATAATGAAGGATCAGATTACCTCCATAAAATACATGCTTCTGACAAATACAGAATGGGTCATATTCATCGGCTCCATTACCAATTGCTTACTTACAGCTGCTCTCAAAATACCCATGAAGTTTTCAAAATGCATGAAATACGTGACAATGGGTAGCCAGATGTTTTCTACTCACATTAAAAAAAAAAGGAAAAACTATTCATAGTAGTGAAAGTAGCAGAGAAACAGTAATCCCCTCTCCACAAACTTAAAGTTAGAAAACATGTAAAATGTAAACCTTGAGCTTATTTTTCTAGATTGACTGCAAATTATTTCATTTTGCTACACTTTAAAAGCTGATATGCAGGCAGTAGTCTGAAAGAAGCAGCAATGTAGTGATTAAAATGTGTAAATAAAATAAGAAGATCATTACTAGTTTTGATGGGATTTGCTGTACAAACAAGACTCAAAATGTTCATTCAGTAATCTATCTTGTAATCGAGGGAAAGTGAGAGTTGTATTTCCTATATGGTGACCTGAATCCCTTCTCTACTCTCCTAGTAAAATAGTAGAGTAGCAATACACACTTTAGTGATAAATTTTGTAATCCTGATGTTTTCCTTAGTGTTTAAATGAAATCAGAGTTTCAATGTGTGTAGTTCCTTGAATGGGTAGAACATGTAATATATTTTAATTTTATTATGGCTGTGGTTATGCCACAGTGCTGATAAGATTAAGCAAGAAGCTTCTCCTATGACTCTTGTATTTATTTACTTATTTAGATTTAAAATAATAAATGACGCTTATCCAGGACCTTAGGCACCATAACACATCATTAAGATTACAATAAAATCTCAGCAGTATTAAACTAATCACTCAGTCCGACAGACTCCTACACAGATTACTTTCTTTCCTTGTGGGAAGAAAACCCTCAACCCTGCTCCAAAACATTATCTAACAAAAATTTGAAGTCACCCAAATTAGAGGTAATTCAAAGTGTGGAAAAGAAGTAATTCTAGAAACCTGAACTTTTATGCAAATGTCTTGCTACAGATTCCCCTGTTCTTTATGGTGAGGAACAGGGTGTCTACTGTTTAACACTTGCTTTTTTCTTTGAATTGGTGACATGGGTCTTTTTCAGGACAGCTTGCTGAGTTAACTGGTCCAATGATGGTCCAGTCAAAAATGTGATCTCATATTTGAGAAAAGTCATGGCAGCCCAGAGAAGTTCCTACCGACTGAAAAAGGGGAGACATAAACCCCATTTTTAAAAAGTGGTTGATGAAAAGCTCACTGTAAGCTGGCAATGTGCACTTGCAGCTTAGGAAGCCAACTATAGGCTGCATCAAGATAAGCCTGCCCAGCAGGTTGAGTGAGGTGATTCTGCCCTGAGTACTGCATCCAGCTCTGGGTCCCTCAACATAAGAAGGACATGGAGCTGTTGGAGACAGTCCAGAGGAGAGCCATGAAGGTGATCAGAGGGCTGAAACACCTCTCCTGTGAAGACAGGCTGAGAGAGCTTGGGTTGTTCAGGTGAAGTCTCTGGGGAGACCTCATAGCAGCTTTCCAGTACCTGAAGGGGGTCTACAAGAAAGCTGGAGAGGGACTCTTTATCAAGAAGTGTAATGATATGATGAAGAGTAATGGTTTTAAACTGAAAGAGATAGAAGATTAGATATTAGGAAGAAATTCTTTATTGTGAGGGCTGTGAGATACTGGCCCAGGTTGCCCAGGGAAGCTGTGGATGCCCCTACCCTGGAAGTGTTCACGGCCAGGTCGGACAGGGCTTTGGGCAACCTGGTCTGGTGGGAGGTGTCCCTGCCATGGCAGGGGGGTTGGACTGGATGATCTTTAAGGTCGCTTCTAACTCAAACCATTCTATGATTCCATGATGAGATTTGCCATGACTGTGATTCTTTGCACATTTGTGAGCATCTGCTGTAAGTAGAAGTTTTGTTGGAGTGCATCTGTATTGTTCTCCTTATTATGTTTCAGGCAACCAGTGTGGAGGTGGTAACAACACTCTACCACAGGTGGTCACATGCATCCTAAAACTTAGTGCATATTTTGGATAAATTTATTATTTGGATTTCATTATACAATTCAGTCAAAAGGAAAGGTTGAGTCATTTTGGGGGTGTTAAATCCCACCTATTAGTTATGTATATGTCACTTTCTGATTTTCTGAAAAACACAGTCAAAGATTAACAGAATTTCATACTCAAATTTGTCAAATCCTTGGAAGACTTGTTAATGTGAGAAGAAAATGAAAGAAGGTTTGAATTTTTTTAAAAGATCTACTTATATGGGGACTTTTCCTTCTTTTTAATAGAAAAGTTTAACATGGAAGCTCAGTCTGTATTTTGTTGATTGTTTTAACTATCAAGCTGTATAGAGGGAAGCACAGGTAGCCTCACATCTGTTGATTCATACTAAGCATTTTCTTGAATGACATTTATTGCTTTTATATGAGTCCATCAGTTTAGTTGAAATTGTATCAGTAGTTGCTGCAACAAAGAAAATTACACCGTAAGGATATGCAGCTAGTATAATTTTTTCTTATTTTGATACCTTAATGAAGACTGCTAAAATAAGGATAGCATTTGTGTACTGCTTTGCACAACCAAACCACTCTAATTACGGCAAGACTTGTTGGATATGTTGATTTTCACAGGAGAGGTTTTCTTCCACGCTTACACCCATTTTCCACTTAATTAGGTGAATCAGAGATTAAAAGAACAGGGAGATCTAGAAAACCTATGACAGAACCACAATTAGATTTCAGTTGTGTTTCCTCAAGCTTGCCATCAGATGCCATTGCCCTGTGGGAACAATTTAAAGAGCTGCAAACATAAAGACAGGACAGAATGTCGTCTGCAGACAAGTAGAGTATTCATTAGGGATTGCCTCAAGTCCCACAAGACCTCCTGTCTTTTTTGAATAGCTTTTTGGACTTCATTCAGGTCAGGAAGGCAGCAAAGTGAGTTTTTAGTATCAGCCACATGAAAGAGAACTGCAGAAAATCCAGAAAGAAACAATGCTCTTCCTTCTGAGTTTGCCTGGCCACATCCCATCCCCTTGCACAGAAGGAGGAAGCAGACAGAGGCAACCACAGGGTGGTGCTGATAGTTCATTCCTGATACTTGCAGTATTTGATTCCTTTGGAGGCTGTCTTCTCTGAACATTGGCTAAGTCAGAACTGTTTTGTTAATCATAATCATCAC
>NW_010175199.1:36961-45383 GCF_000695765.1 Mesitornis unicolor
CCTGCTGATAGCTGCATGGTGGTTTTGCTGCTGTCACTCTACAGTAATGAAATGTCATTGCAGGTGGTACAAAATGTGGCAAAGTTAAACAGTTGGGAAAAAAAGATCTTCTCAGTTACAGCAGTTCGATAGCATGGATTAATATGAGTGGAAATGCCTCTCTTTTCTCAGGAAGGTTCTCTTTTGCTTGTATTCAAAGGTAAAATGATCTGTTAATTCTCACCAGCTTGGCCTTTCTGTATAGGGTACGATAGAATCTGTTCTATGCTTGGCTTATCATTTCTTGCTAACATGCTCTTTCCTAGTCAATGAAACCCTTTTTAAAGGAGATGAAAGCAACCTAGTCTGCTGAGACAGCCTGGGCCAGCTGCACCCTGAGGACAGGTGAAAGAACACACTTTGCACTCCCACTTCTTCCCTACCTTGCTACCAAGTGACGGCAGCACAGGAGGAGCTGTACCCTGACTCACAACTGCTTCCCAAATTATCCTCTCTTGTGCCAGAGTCCATACGTGCGCAGAGTCCAACAGCTCCTTTCAGCGCCTGGGGGGTAATTTCAGTTAACAGATGAATTCAAGGCAACCACAATTTGCTCATGGAAAACTGGAGCCCAGAAAAAAGAAAGAAAATTAAAAAAAAATAAAGAAGGGAGAAGAGGGGAAAATAAAGTAATAAAACCCATGTGTTGTGAAGTTGAAAAACAACAATTATGGTTCTAATATTAATTCTCTCATCTCAAGTGATTTCCCAAGGTATTTAATTACTGAAGGTGTCATTTATATGGCAAGCAATGTTTTAGAGGAGAAATTCACTACACTTCTTTTATCATAGTCACCACAGCCCAGAATTATTTCAAGTGAATTTCAAGTGCTGGTTCATCATGGCAGCTGTGGGAATAATATACCAGGGGACTTCATTTCCTCAGCAATATTGCTCAGTAGCTCCTGAACAGAGAGAATGCACTTCTAATGGTGCTGCAGAAGCCTCCTGGGCCGTTTTATGGAGCCATTGCACTCAATCTGTGCTCAGAAAAATATTGCTCTCTTGCAAAGCAAATAAAACCAGGAAAAAGCTTATAGTGAGACAATATATCTTTTTTTCCAGTCTTCTATGCAGATCAATACAAACAGTTCAAGTTGATTGAATGTTGTAATTCTTCGCCCAGTTCAGACCAAAACTATAAAAACTATTGCCCTGAGAGTGTCACCCAATCTTGCTTTAGATGTCAAACTTTTTTCCTCTTGTAATGCATTAATTAATGACGCAATCTTGTTGGTAGATAGGAGCCATCATTTATATTCCCGTTTGCAAAATGTGTGAAAGCTTGTTAGATAAATTCATATCTAATAACTTTTTTGAAGTTTCATTTTGATGGCAGCAGAGCTTGATAGTTCACTTTCTATATATTTATGTCAGAGATTATAGCCTCCTTAAGAAATGCATTCTGCACAGTGACTGCAGTCTACGTTATTATAGAAGCACTACTGCATGTTCAATATAACAGTAAATACAGAACCTTGTCTTTAAAATATTGGTGAAAAGAGAAAAAATAGACATAGGCATACTTGGTAAGTGTTCTGCTTCCCTAGAAAGGGTTCCATTAAAAATCTTAGTTAAAAGCCTCTATTAAAAGCTTTCAGGAACAAATGTGCCTTGTGTGGCTCCCTGAAGCCTGATGAAGCATCCACCAGAGTGATTTGTACCTCAGGGATGCACAAGCACCACAGTAGATGTTAATTGCCATCATGGCGAAGTCTCTTCCTCTTTTTTTTTTTCATGGTGAACTTTTTATGGGCAATGAACCACAGGAAATAACTGCTACTGATTATAATGGAAATGCTGAAACCTCTTAAATTATGGCATCAGGCAGGAGCAGCACTGATGTAATTACTATGTTAATGATCAAGTAATATTTAAGTACTTCTGTGTGATTTTCTAGTATTTTTTAGTACTCTCTAATGTCCTGCAGAGGGTTTAAGACCTGTTGTCATTCTCCTGCTGGGTTCCCATGCAGAGAGTTTGATAGCTGCCGCTAGCACCAGTTAGGTCTCACAGCAGGTCCCAGGACTCCTGTTGCTACGCTGCTCTTCTTCTCATGTGTTTTGTTGCCCATAATCACCTCTAAGAGTCCCTTAGAGCCCACTGTAGGGGTCTAAACAGTCACCAGCACTGTGATTAGGTTAGAATTTTTATAGGAGACAAAAGTCTCTTATTGAGTCCTTTTATATTGAAGGCAGAGCTAGGAGACAAAAGACAAGGAATCAGCAAGGCCACTTTTGCAAAGGAAACATGGAATACACATACCCATACTTCTGAACTTTTGCTATGCTACATGCTGTTCTTGACACATAACTTGCAAACTAGCAGCATTAATTTTTAATGAGGAGTATTAATGTATCTAGATAATTTGGGGGGGAAGAAAATAGAAGGAAACCGATTCGAGTCTGACAGCTGATTGCCCAGTGTACCTGCCATAGAGCTGCCTTAACACCAATTGCCCTTCGTCGAGCTGACACCTTTGAGCTGGAGGCTAATAATGGTTTACTGAGAAAGCAAGTGTTATAATGGTATTACTAAAAACTTCTAGATTTTTATTCCAAGATGATGATGAAAATGGGAGGCCGTAGATGACACGTTTCTTGGTTCTGGCTTTTTTTTCTTCTTTTCGGTTTTTATTTAAACAAGTCATCTCTAGGTCTAGTGATATAGTGATAGGATTTCAAATCCCAGGAATGAATCTTACAATTAGATCGCAAGTTAAAGAAGTTTACTTTTAAATCAGTGCTGTGAAGTGCTAGACTTGTGGGGCTTTGTAATTCTTTTCTTTTCTTTTCTTTTCTTTTCTTTTCTTTTCTTTTCTTTTCTTTTCTTTTCTTTTCTTTTCTTTTCTTTTCTTTTCTTTTCTTTTCTTTTCTTTTCTTTTCTTTTCTTTTCTTTTCTTTTCTTTTCTTTTCTTTTCTTTTCTTTTCTTTTCTTTTCTTTTCTTTTCTTTTCTTTTCTTTTCTTTTCTTTTCTTTTCTTTTCTTTTCTTTTCTTTTCTCTTCTCTTCTCTTCTCTTGTTAGTGCTGATGGCCAATGATGATTCCAGAACCTTTTGGTTATTATTATAACTTTTTTTATTATTGGTCACTATCAATGTTTTGCATTAGTTCCTTAGCCCAGAAAATGATCCATATTTCCACTGTACTATTATTTGACTGAAAAAATTAACCCTGAAATTTCCACATGTGATTTTTAATCCTTTGTGTGTTTCTTTGTATTGTGACTATTCTACCTGGAGAAACTATGTGAGTCAGAAATCTAGTGTGTGTGGAGCTGAAAGTGGTGGCTGTCACTTGAGGGCAGGGCTTGCTGCAGAGGTGGTGATCCAGGACTCCTCTCCCTGCCTCCTACATGAATGTACCCCAAACAGGTCCAGTTTCTCAAGGTTTGTGAAGCCACCCAGAGCTTGGCTTGCTGTGGCTGTTTCTACAAAGAGAGAAAGTAAAGTATGAATGCTGACTTATCATTGCTTTTCTGTTTAGAAGGAGCAACCCACAGCCCTACTAATGAGCTCTGATATTTGGCAGAGCCTGATACCCTGATTCTGGTAGAGCAAAATAGCAGGAAATATAGCAGTCCTATTACAGCAGGAAAAAATGGATGCAGAAAGGGAGTATGGAGCAAAATGAATCAAGGAGACAATTTATGAAAGAGGCAACAAGCTCAGAACAAGCTTTCGCAGTTTAGTCATTACTTACACAAAGCTGACAGCACAACAAGAGACCTTAAGGAAGAAGTCAATAGCCTATCCCTAGACTGAACAGTCTAGGGCGGTTCATGGCTAATTAACATTAACTGCAAGTACTCTTTGCAAGCTGCCCTGCAGCTTTTCTGCCCTTCTTCCTTGTCTGCAACATTTCTGTCACTGTTTGGTACAACCACAGCATGAACTGACCCTGAAGGCCTCCAGGTACACAACCTGAGCCCTGAACAAGAAGGACAGAGACCTCCTCCTCATGAGAAACGAGAAACAGAAGGCAGAGAAGAAAACAGTGACAGGATTACAGTGTGAGTCAGAAAAATCAATAACATTAACACCAATGTGAAAAAGAAAGAAAGGATCAATAATAATAATATGTAGGCTTGAAGTTTACGAGCAGAAAGAGGTTAACTGAGCAGTTTAGGGAATTGGTGAGAAAAAGAATCTACCATGCTTTTTAAATGCCTTGCATCTGTGAAAGACTGAAAACCTGTACTTTAATAGTTCAGCAAGGATAGTTATTATGTGCCTTAGCCATAAGGCAGAAAATTTGTTCTGAGGCTGGGAACTGTCATTTAGAACTCAACTGCTCCAGCTCAAGTTCACCAGATCGGCAGCTCTACCACATCATGCCTTCTTTGTAGTACAGAGTTGCTGGAACAGTACCCAGCTCTTATCATCCATATCCCTGCTTATGGCTCTGCTTCTTTTTATCCATAGTCCTTATGTGTTTTTTAACAACCAGAATTTTGCTAGACATTTGACATGCTACATTACTCACCAAAGATACCTTCTCTGATTGTTCTCTTCACATGTGTCAGGTGTACAGAGCTTGGCAGGAATTTCTGAGGAGTTATAGCACTGCTTATGTGTCCTCCGCAGACTACTGGAAGCACATGGTGCAGGAACAAGTATCCCTGAAAAACAGGTGACTAAAGCTCCAGACCACAACCAAGATATTTATCATATTTTCTTATAGGCAAGTTGAAGTAGTTTGAGGACAAATATTTGAAGATGCTAAATGGCAAGCTGAGTTAGTTTTGCTGCAGACAGTGGTAAGTATCTTTATTTCTCTATTAACAGATAACTACGTGGTCAACTACTTTTAATATTAATAGATGCTTTCCCCATAAATGCCAATTCAGCAATAGGATTCTTAACTGCCTCTTTGTAAATGTGTGTCACTAATTTTAATCTCAGCCTGAGCATAGGCAAATGTGTTCTGCACACCCAGAAATTCTTGAATCTTCTTGCTCTGTTTTACAGGAAACAGTTCAGTCTTTACCATTAACCAGATTTTGTAAGGATTTGTTTGGTATTGAAAGGAAACTTATTGTAAGTACTAGTCTGAAAACAGAATTTTGCATTTTAATAACACTACAGGAGGTCCATAAGCATATTTCAAATGATATTTTAATAACCGATGCTTAAATACTTTTAAAGGAACACTGTAATTAGATGTGTCTCTTTGAACCTTTCAGTTAAATAATTGCATATTCACGTAAAGAAAAACAGCTTTTCACTAAACATTCTTGCATTCATCAGTCAAGATTAATACAGTTAATAAGCAGTTGTTATTCAAATAAATGTTCAATAATGAGTCATTATAGCTATATTAAATTCATAGGGCCAAGTGCTGCAGCTTGTACTCCTGCAAGTGGGCAAGGTTCCCACTGACTGAATGGGAGCTTTGACTATATATGAATTGTAGGACTAGCTTGAAAAAATAAGGAAAAATTACACTGTATTGAAGCTAACTGAATTTGAAACCAGGCATTTAATTTCTTACCTATTGCTTTTGCCTTAGGCCACGTACTTGCATGACATTTGCATATATTTCTTGCACAATTCATCATCTTCACAACAGATAAAATGGGGGTGCTTAGTTCTAACTTAATGATATTAAGAAAAAAATAGTATTTAGATGCCTATTTAACAATCTAAATTTCTAAAAATCTTCATAGGAACTAAGACACCTCTGAAGATCTTGCTCACTATAATTTGTTTTTAATATTATCAAGTTCTCGAATAAAAGTACCATTCTGGACTAAAAAGGGATTTTAAAATCACTTTTCAATGGAAAAAAAATTATTAAAACCAGCAAAATACTGAGCTCAGTTGACTTAAAAGAGAGACTTTTGCAAAATTTGTGCTTTTAGTGGACATAGAATCTATTTCCAAAATGTATATCTTTCTTTATTTTAAAGAAGTAAAATCTGTTTATTGCCTTTTTTGGCGAACCAAAATTCTGTAAAACTGATGATGATCAGGTGAAATAACTTAATTTCTAACAAAAACTTAAATGGTGTTATGGATAAATATTTTCATTCCAAATGCAAAGTTGTTCTGTAAGTAAACCAGCGAGTATTCTCCCATATTGTTGGAAATAATAACATACAACAATAATAGCATATAACATATATTAACATAGCTGAGAAATTTATAATGACTGGACAAATACGTAGGAGTACTTGTATGGCATTCCAGTTAACAAAGATCTGCTTCAAAGGACTTCACTGCTCAGATGTGATATCTTTTCATTTAGTGGTTCATGTTGCATCTTTCTTCCATGAAATCTCTCTGTTACACTCTCCCAGATATTTTTATTTGACCAGTAATATATACAGGAGTTTTAGTTTTGTTCTTGTGTATCATTTTAGAGCCATTAAGATGTTTAGGCATCCTCTTGTCAGCAAACATTAACTTTTCAGCTTTAAAGCACAAATATTGTACTTTCTGCTGAAGTTGAAGTGACAAGAATATGCATAGATTTATTATCCTTGTGAGACTTGAAGCTAATAATTTGAATTTGAAAAAAGTACTCTGTCCCTGTTAAAGTTTAATACTTGTAGTTAAGAACAATTTGGTATAGCAATAGTCCTTGAAGTGTTCAAATGCTTTTGAGACTTGGTCCCTGAATTACCACTTTAAAAAAGGAATTACTCTTCTTTTTTTCTTCAAACAATGTTGTCTGGGAGTTCAGGCTCCACAATCCACAAATGCCTCAGTATGGATCCCAAGTGGAGTTTATGCTTGTTATTTGAATTAGTGGTTTTGAGCTTGTTATGTAGAGTGGCATTTGAGCTCTCTCAGCCTAGAGCTCTACAAGGTGAATGACTTGCACAAGGACTCCATGGCTTCTTTTCAATTTACCTTCAATCTCCCTCAAGCCTTAAAAAAATCGGTTTCACTATAACAAGAGTTTAGCCTTTAACATGCAAAGCTCACAAGCCGTTAGTCTTCAAAAGGCCAATTTAACAGGAACAAGAAGAAAACCCACAACACAATCTTGTTGTGTTAACCCTGCAGGTGTACTGCATAGTTAGTGGAAATTCTTGATTGTCCCCAAATCTGACATTGGAAGTTTGCACCTAAAAAAAGGAAAAGTTAGAGAATGTTTAGCATCAGTGGATATATCTGTATATATGACTGAGTCATGTCACGATGTCCTATATTCTAGAAATGCCTAATGAGAGTGATTCGACTTTCTAACCATGAAAAGACTTGCAGGTCCCTTAGGGAGAAGAAAGGCTCTGACCATACTGAGTGGGTGCATGAAGGAGCATGCCTCCTGTGTGATTTTGATTGGGTTCATTTAGCGAGGTTGTGGGAAATACTTGGCCTCTGATATCTAGTAAAATAGTTAATAAGTTTGCTTAAAATTTCTTGAAGAAAGAAGCTTGCACAGCCTCTGTTACATAGTGATGGGGAAACTGAGACCCTGGAGACATAGCGTGCCCAAGGTAACACAACACGTAAGGTCTGCTATGTTCTATCCAGTTGTTTCCTTGTCATTCACCCTGTCTTAGTCAAGTCCACTGCTTATTGTAATCATAACTGCTTCTTTAGTAAAGACATTATGCTGATGTTCCTTAAAAAAGACGCTCTGTCAGTGTACTATAGTATACTAAATACAAGCTTAAAAGCAGCAGCTAGTTCTAAAGTAATAGACCACCTGGTCTTTCAGGTGGGCAGTGAAGAGATTACAACAAGTAGTCTGAGAGCAATGAAAAGAGATTTCAAGGGCTTGGGACAACTGGTTAAGGGATCTGGAGCACAAGTAGTGTTCTCCTCTATCCCACCAGTTGCAGGGAGATCTGAGGCGATAAACAGAAAGAGCCAACAGATCAATACCTGCCTCAGAGACTGGTGCCACAGGCAGGACTTTGGGTTTTTTAATCATGTATCAATTTACACTTCACCAGCTTTGGTGACAAAAGATGGGGTATGTCCATCTCAAAAGGGGAAAAGGTTCCTGTGACAAGAGTTAGCAGGGCTTGTAGACAGGGCTTTAAACTAGATTTGAAGGGGGGGGGAGGGGGAAAAGGGGATATAACACAACTCGCTAGCGATGAGCCTGTGGGTGAAGCGCCGACATGTGTGGGACAGTGCTAGTGAGACTCTTCAGACTACTGTCCCAGTGGAGGTAGGGGATGGAGTTCCATATAGCAACCAAGGTGCAAGGGTCACTGACAGGTTAGTAACCATGGAAGTCCCTGGAGATGGCTTGGCAGAAATTAGGACTTCTCCCTGTGAAAAGGTTGCAGGACCTTTAGCCCAACTGAAGTGTGTCTACATCAATGCACGGAGCATGGGCAATAAGCAAGAGGAACTAGAAGCTATTGTGCATCAGAATAACTACGATGTAATAGCTATCACAGAAACATGGTGGAATGAATC
>NW_010175200.1:0-869 GCF_000695765.1 Mesitornis unicolor
ATAAGAAAATACAATGGTTAAAAGAACATGTTAATAAGATTCAACAGAATCATGGATTCTTAGATGGATTGTTATCAGCGTGGTTTCCAAATTTGTCACAATGTTTTTTAGGATTGTTGGTTGAAGGTATGAGGGTACTAATAACTTTAGTTTTAACTGTATTAGGTATTTCTATAGCACTAAGCTGTATTAAAAAGGCTCTAGAGAGAATTGTGCACCAGACCTGGGTTGCTCAAAAAGAAGAAGGGGGAATTGTGGAGTGCTGGCTCTCCCAGTGCAGCCATGATCTTGTGGATGTGATCAACCCAGCGTGCGAATAAAGGTCACTCGCAACTTTAAGTAAGATAAGAGCCGGACTCGCTAACCGCAACTAGGCGTACCGTCCATACGTCAGGACGCGTGGACAGCAACCAATTAGTTATATGTATTCGCTGCGTGCTTTGCTCGAGACTATCTCTTGACTAAAACCGAGATTATAAAAGCTGTGTAACTCTGCTTAATAAACGAGAACGACCATACTCATATTGAGAATACCTCGTTACTCCGGGTAGTCCTACTCCCACTCCCAACACTCAGGTTCTCTATTTCCACTCAAATGCTCCTCTTCTACCAAGTTACTCCTCCTCCACTCTGATTCCCCTCCTACACTCAGGTGTTTTTTACCCACTGAAATTCTTCTGCTCCACTTAAATAATTTACCTCCACTCAGATGCTTCTCCTCTTCCACTCAGATGCTCATCTTAAACAAGATGATCCTCCACCACGAAGTTGCTCCATCTCTACTCAGATGCTACTCCTTCACTCAGATTCTCCTACTTCAATCAGATGCTCCTTTTCTACTCAGATTCTCCTCCTCCACTCAGAGGCTC
>NW_010175201.1:0-21084 GCF_000695765.1 Mesitornis unicolor
GTGTCTTCAGGACCACCTCAAACTTGTTCATCAGTAACAAGAAATCAAGTTTTCAGTACTGTGCAAGAAAAGTGACAGCCAAATAAATTAAGTAACTTGTTCAAGACCATTCCAGAAATCAGATTCACTGCTGGGAACTGAACATACTTTGTCTATTTTCTTGCTGTTTACTTTATTCACTGACCCCAGTGGCTTCCCCATAGCTCCCATTAACAGCCTGTCTTGTCTTCATATCCTCCCAATTCTTCACTTCCTTGTCATACCCTCCCAGCTTGCCCTTAAGGCAAATGATGCACATTGAGCAGTTTTAACCACCTCTCCAAGTCAGCCCTTCCAACTCCTTAACCATTTTTGTTTTCTCTCTGACTTATCTTGGCATGGAGGCAGCAGAATTGAATGTAAATACCGGGACTCCAAGTTTTCTGCAATTTAGAGTGATGGAGGCTTGGAGACATCCCCATCACTGCTCCATCCCATCACTGCTCCGTCCCATCACTCCTGCAGTCTCCGGTGCAAGACCAGGCTGCCTTCCCCAGCAATGGTTCCTCCATGTTCCCTCTGTCCTGCACTGCCTGACACAGCTCCCGTATCACCGGGATGACCAGTTACGAGTTTCCGCATGGTTTTGGCCTCCTGCACGCTGAGCCCTCTGTTGCAGTAATGAGCAACCCTGATTCAATGCCCACATGTCCCCTGTTAAGACAGGCGTGGAGATTAGCCTGATTTCCTGCAGCTCTGTTGATGGTATTAAAAAGTAATTCATCTCAATGTCTCAGCAAAGCTTGCCACAGAAACTGAGGAACACATTCTGCTCTATTCCATACAAGCTTTATTTTAGATTTATACTGGAGAACAGAGCTGATCCACAGCAGAAAATTCAAATTCCTTTTCTATACGAACAGATTTTTTGGGGGCTGTCATCTACAAGCCAGTCCAGCTGCAGATCCCAGCAATGGTCTGTTCACAGATGCTGCATTATGGGAAGAAATCAGCAAGAAGTTTACAAAATACCTCGGCTAGAAGCTGCCCTGGCCTGTCAGCCTCATGACAAGGGAGACCTAGGAAGTTCAAATGCAAAAATAAAACTGGTTTCAGTGACCCACCAGCTTGCTGTGTCCTGCAGTATATCCAGAGGCGACAAACCATGTCACACGGATGAGTTGAAAGTGTGCAAGAGGTGATCTGCAGAAGGAAATCAATGCAAACAAACCTGTTTTAAGTAGCCACACGAGACATTAGCAAAGACCAGTACCTAAATTAAGAGAATCTTCTGTGAAACAGGAGAATGAATCGTATTTATTATGCTTCATAGTGTCTTTGGAGGCAGAGCTTGCCTAGCAGAGCTGCTGCGTTTCCATGTATTTCCCCATAATGTCCATGATCTGGGAAACATCAAGCAGCTGCATTAATAAATTCTTTGACAAAGCTAGGTTGGAAAGTCAGCTTTGCAAAATTAAATGCATGTAACTCATGTGAAGCAGAAGAAAAAAAATAACGGTCCCTTATAGGGCAAGAAAACCAGCTCAAGGTAAGATGTAAAACCTATAACTGAAGAGATTATGATAACACCTGCAAGGAAATTTTGCTGCCTGGTCAACCCTTTAAGCTCATGGTATGTATGTGCCGAGAAAGGGTGACTTCATGGATGTTTATGGGTTCACGGCAAAACAAAAGGGGAGGAGAAACATTTTCCAGCTTCAGAAAGTTACATTGCAAAGAGATTTGAAGTGGACAGACAGAAGCGGGATGCTTTCCTTTCCTCAGCTGTCTGTAAGATGAAACACTGACACTTCCCCACAGGACATAATCCCTCCTGAAATCCTGCTGAGGATTCTGGACTGACAGACATGAAGCCTCAGAGGAATTTCCACAGAGGCTACATCCAAATGTTACAACACTGAAAAAGCCTGTTAATACTCTAATAATGTGACAGACTGGTACCAGGCAATCGCACACAAGAGCCCTGTGTGGTGCTGATGCCGAGACACCACTCTGATGCGTGTGACTGAAGAAGAGCAAAGAAGGACAAACATTTACACCACTTTTGTGACCACAAAGACCAAAACTATGACTGAATACCTGAGAGATGGATGCTCAAAAGAGACCAATTTCAATGAAGAACTGAGACCAAAGTGTTTTCCAGCACTGGCTTTCTCGTGCTGTATCTCCCTCCCTTCTTACATGAAATGTGCAGCTTGTGCTCAGCTCAGTGCCAGTCAGCTGTCCCAGTCAGCATCTGCACGAGTGAGTTTAAAGCCAGTTCAGGTATAACTGCATCCTTGTCTTCCCAGTAGATGCACTTGTTGCTTGAGGCAAAAACATCTCAGCCCACATCTCCCTCACCACCAAGCAGCCCAAGACAAGCTCTCATCTCTTGGTTGGCCTCCTTTGTCACGTTGATGTGTGCTCAAAAAGCAACCCTGTGCATGTAGGGGGCAATTTTGGGAGCGCAGCCTCCCTGCCGTAGCTCACGCTGAGCTGGAATGAGCTATCACTTACCCAGCCCCCTCATACATTTCTTTTCCTGCCAGCATTAAAACTGTCAGTTTGGCATTTTCAGCATGAGCCTGCCAAGATGAACTTGAACCACACACACATCTGTCTTCTTCACATCAGCGTGAATCTTCCTTCGCTGCTTCCAGGGTTGTTAATCCTTCTCCTCTGGGACCGCACCAGGATGGTCCTTTCTTTGTGAGGATAATCAGACTGTCAAACAGGACTCTAGAAAGAACAGGACAGTTCCTTTAATTTTCCTTACTTCTTTATAGATATTCAGTCCCATTGGAGCAGAAAAAGGACAGCCAAGAGTTCAAGGACAATTCTGGCACTTTTTTAATGGCATTCATAGATGATGGTTAATCAGAAGTCCACTTCAAAACTTACAATTAAGAGGAATCCTAAAGATAAGGCTAGAAAACATTAAAGGAAGGAAACAGAGGGGGTAGGAGAGAGGAAGAAGTATTCACTCGCAGTAAATGGCTAACACAGAACTGTTAAGAAAACCAAAAATGGGGGGATCCATAATGTGTAAAGCAGTACCACAGGACAAAATTCAAGGGCCAAAGGGTTAGGGAAGGAACAGTTTCCTTCAGTGTCCCTTTTGACATAAGACTTGTGTTCCATGAGTGACATAAATCACAGAAGAGCCAGACTGAAGTATATATAAACAGGCGTGTACATAAATCATTGCAATACCTCATTATACAATGATGATAGACACGAGTGTAGCAGTACACTCAGCACATCACTGGCATGCATGTCCTGGTTGCCTTTGGAGCAAGAAGAAGGTATTTCCTGCAATGCCAATCGTTTCCCCCATCTACACTTTATATAGAATCTTAGAATCATAGCATACCAGGTCAGAAGGGACCACAAGGATCATCCAGTCCAACATCTCAAGGTAAAAGTAGAGTTTAAATGAGATGAGCCAGCACCCTGTCAAACTGACTCTTAAAACTGACCAATGTAGGGGAATTTACCACTTGCCCTGGAGATTGTTCAATGTCTGATTGATCTCACGGTAAAAAAAATTCTTCTGGAGTTCAGTTGGAATCTCTCCAGAAGCAACTTGTGTCCATTACCCCTCCCTCGTCTTTTCCATGTGACTCCTTGTGAAAAGGGAGTCTCCATCTTCTTCGTAGCCACCCTTTATAGACAAATTTTATTAGAATGTATATAAATAAGAATTTATAGACAAATTCTAATAAAATGCAGCCACTTCTGCAAGACACAGAACACAAAGCAACTGGGTTTTTTTTAACATGAGGGAGGGAAAGCATAGGGGACTTCCAGCTTTACCACATAAGACACCAAAAGTAGACCTATCAAACAGCTCTGTCTACAGAAACTGAACGACCATAATTTACCATCTCACCTGAAAAACAATTTTCAGCAGTATAAGGCTGCTAGCAGCAAAGTGTCTTGCTGGTTTATTGGTAAAGCACAAGAGAGAGTGTCTTCAGCTGAAGCATCAATGCCAGACAATGATTTCTTCTGTGCTCACAGCCTTGGAAAATTGCCTGGGTGTCCCAGCAGAATCAAACAAGATAAAGAGAGAGCGATTCAAGTAATGAGCAATAACAAAGCCTGGAAAAGGCTGCCTGTTTACAGGCAAATGCGATATTTGCAGTAATTAATAAAGGAGCTGACAGTAAAGTAAGCACAAGCAGGTTACAGTTCAGGTCTGATACAGTTTAAAGTTTCTACTCCTGATTTGGAAGTTCTCAATTTTAGGTGAACCGCCTCAGCACTCAGATCTGGGTTCAGCTTTTCATTTCACCAGACGCCAAGTGATTTTGGGTTAGAACTTTTGGACTGACCCTATCACAACTTTAAACAACAGCATTCAGTCTAACAAAATTCACCTACTACTTTACTGCATGAGAAGGTATTCATTGCAGGGTGAGGTTAGATTGAATCCTTGATAAGAAAAGTCATTTATTCTGAGAACAACTCTCTAAGCAGCAAATTGGTGTAGTCTGAGACCAGTTTTCTATTTTCATCGTCAGGGCAGTTTCACAAGCCCCATGTTCTTTAGCAGTCCCTATTAATCCCGGCAGAACCTGTACCCAGATGTATGTGGGAGAAGGAAACGCAGTACTGGCCCTGAGGAGCATTCCTGAACTTTATTTTTTATTACTGCAATTCACCTATAATCTTCAACCATGAGAAAGTCATCTTTGAGATAGACAGCACATAAACCCTTCTCAGAAAGGAATTCCCTGCTCCAAAGGTGTTACAACCTCAGAAGAGAGGAAGGAAAATGATCTTTCAAGACCACACAGCAGCTCCATAACATGACTGGGATTTAAACCTGAGTTTTTCTGGCTCCCAGGCTACCATTCCATCAGCTAGATCCAAAGAGAACAGCACAGATATTTTCACTTGCATACATTGAAGGTATATTGCCCAGCTCACACTCTTCAGCATCAGTCAGAGAGAATAAGCATACCCCGAAATAAATGCTGTTGGGTGCTGAAGATCATAGAAATCATAGAATCATTAAGGTTGGAAGAGACCTTTAAGATCATTGAGTCCAACCATCAACCTAACACCACTATGCCCACTAAGTCATGTCCTGGAGTGCCATATCCACACCTTTCTTGAAAGCCTCCAGGGATGGTGACTCCACCACCTCCTGGGCAGCTTCTTCCAGTGCCTGACTACTCCTTCAATAAATAAATCTTTCCTAATATTCAATCTAAACCTCCCCTGGCACAACTTGAAGCCATTAATGCACCCACCACACTGGTTTCTCCATAGGCAGCTGTGGTGAAGGACACCCCATGGCTCACCCATCCACCCAGGCCTACCTAGGCCGCACAAAGCCACCAGCGCTGTGCACATTGCCACAGCTTCGGGTGACACAGAGGAGGGCACCGGGGGCTCTCCCGTCCTCTTTGTGTAACCACATAATCAGGCCATGATTCCCCTCTGTTTTTACCCTCCTGCCAGAAGGTGAAAGCTCGCTATTCCCAGCCACATTTACTGATCGCTTTCCGCGGGTCTCCATGGAAACAAGCCATGATATTACCGGCTGCAGCGGGGAGGTCGGGAGGGCTGCAGGAGCTGGTGGGAGCTGGTGGCACAGAGCAGAACAAACGCTAAAACTAGAAAAGCATAATTTCTCTTCAAAGAGCAATGAACTAAGTGGCAGGAGAGTTGAAAAGCACTAAATGTGAGAGGCCTAAACTTAATACCACTTCAATTATTTAACAAGATTTTCTTGTCTGTGTATTTGGATGTGTATGAACAAACCTCAGGACTACTGGGGTCGTCTCATCAGTGCTTACAGACAGCACTGGCATATTGTGTCTCTGCACCCACTGGGCACCTCTGAATTGCTTTTTATCAGCCTTCTCTAAAAAAATAAGAACAAGGAAAAAAAACCCAATGCCACAAGCCGAGAGCTGAGCTCGATCTTACAAAAATCAACAACATGAGGTGAGCCCAGAGTTGGCTCTGAACAAATAAACACAGATGACAGCAATAGCATAAAAATACAGGTATATATTGCATGCATGCCATGAAAGCCTACATCTGGAGTCAGTGATAGTTTTGCTAGGGATCAAGACCAAATCTTATGATGAGTTCAGTATCGCCAAACTCTCCTGAGCTACTTAAATGCCTAAATTGTGAAGAATATGAAATGTCTTCCCTTATCCATTTTGTAAGCTAGGGAAATATTAAGTTAAAAACCACCTTTCAGACAAGGATCATAGGAATCAGTAGGATTCTCTGCTTGCTAAATTCAGTACATTCAGTTTCTGGAGTCTTTTGGTAGAAGACCAAAAACCAATTGATGGAAAAATTTGCTGCTGTATTTAACAGAATAAACATATAACAGCAGTGGGTATCTTAAATATGTATTTGTTCATTTTGCCTTTGCTTCAGACAGGCCATTCCCACTGCACTAAATTGCAAAGATTTTCCCACAAGTACCTAGCAAACATTTGAATTCTCTGAGACGGAAAATTGTTGTTGATCTCACTGTAGACTGAAAAGACTCTGAATCTTTAATAACCAGGTGTTAAAGAAAGGACATAGTATTTCCTAGTATTGAAGTACCAAGTTATTCAATGTTTTCAGCTGCTACAAAGTCAGTATTGGTCCCAAAAGCTCACGGAAGGTTCCAGAGAGCCTTCCTAGAGGCTATGAGCCATGAATTGGTTGTTGGCTTTTTTTTAATTTGGAATAACCTTTAAGCCTTGCAGGATCCATGTGTAGCATCAGTGCAAAGTGGCTTGTTTATTTATTCTCCGGCCAAAAAAGCAACAGGTGTTATTACTGAGAATATATCAAAGACGAAGAATTTCAAATGAACTCTACCTCACAAAGAGTTTGGGGACAGATTTTCAAAAAGCAGCTCAGATGTATTTGCAAATTATGTGTAGGCATGCTGGTGAGCATCACTGGCACTTCCAACACATCCATGTGCAAACTGCTACAGCTCGGGGCAGAAGGGCTTCTGCAGGTCCAGGTCCCACACTGCCAGCAGGAGTTTTATTCAGGCACTGCCAGCCGCAGAGTTTGTATACTTGGAGTTGTTCAAGCAGAAGTCACGCATTTGCTTTCAAAATTTTGGCCCAAAATGTAAATTGAAAAAGTCAATATCCATCAGCTTATCTCGAAGAATCTAAAATCTAGAATGCTAAAAAGAATGGCAGATTTGTTCTTCAGTTTAAGCAGAAAATGCTCTAGCAAGTATGCGTCTGATAGAGTGCATTATAACACATATATGTGATCAAATGTGCATTCAAAGGACATCTTCCCTATGAGGAAGTCCTGCAGAGTTTAGTAAGAAATACAAACCCACTGACTGTTGTAAATTATGCTCTGGATTCCTGTACCAGATGAGATTTACACCAGCTTTGCATCTCATCCGTCTCTCACCAAGCTGTAGTACAAGCTCCTGGTGGAGACAAGCCAAGGAGGCTGTAACATAAATATGCCCCGAGGCAGCACATCCATATTGCCCTGCTGAAAAGAAAGAACAAATAAAAGAAATCGGAACTAATTAGTACTGTAATGTGTCTGAGGTTAGATTTAGCGTCATTCAATAACCACAGGCAGCAGAGGAATGAAGAAAAATGGAGCCAATTTGTGGCTCAGTATTTATTAGCATTTAGATAATATGGCCCATCCATCATACACAAGGCATGCTTCAACAGTACCAGTGCTCCAGCATCCTGAGTGCCCAGAACCCTTGTAAATCGCCTTCCTCGGATCTTGCCAAGAATAAAACACATTCGTCTGGATGCAACCACTGGGGGAAGGCATTTTTGCCTTGTGATGGAAATAAAGACTGATGATACAGAGGAGTCATAAAAGTAAGAGGCTGCAGATGAAGACAGAAGGAATCCACTCCTTCCCACTGATGTGCATCTGGGATTTACAAGCACAGCGGTGGGATTATGGGAATAAAGTCCTGGTTGACATTGACAGAGCATCTGCATTTGAATGCATCTAAAAGTCTTCAGCCAAGCTGGCTGTGCCATTACCCAATTGGTATTTAGCAGGGCAGATAATGGGAACCCCAAAACTACAGAAAAGGGCCTGTAGCCGTACCAGAAAGGAAAACATTAAACTTGATAGTAAAAAAGTTTGATTCGTCTCTTTCTTCAGAAGATAAGTAACCATGAATGGCACCAGATTTAGGTCTGAGCAACAGATCCATTTCCAGATGTGGCAACCGCCCACTCCTGCAAGACAGGCAGCCTGGAATGAGCCTTGTACGTGCCATTTAAAACAGTTTCATTTCTACAGGGCCATTGTTTTGCAAAGAATGGGTTCTTACCATCATTTACAGCTTCGTTTAGAGAAGGAACCAGCAGCAGAGATTCATGGCCTCACTGCAGTCCTGGAAAGCACTTCATTTCTCCCTGGTTTTAAGTTTATTTGCCAGGGACTCCAAGACCAGAGTCCCAGAAATCTCATCAATTTTTGACTCAATGAAACCTGAAGTAAGTGGCTGAAATTAAAGATATAGAAAATTAAATGTACACTTAAGCACCTTGATAAATCAAGACCCATAAAAATTAAACATTGAATGAAGCTTTTCATGTAGATTTCTGCTTTGCTAAAGTTTTAATGAGTTTTGACCTTTCATCCCACTTCAGCATAGGAGACTTATTAAAAAGTCTTACATAATTTCCAGGAAAAAGGACTTCTTGCCTACTTTTAGTTAGGAAAATAAATTGTTCTGGGTCCTAAGTAGTTGTCAGCTTGCAAACAGTCAGGCTGTTCAGTATCTGAGCAGCCGTCAACGAAAAACAAACAAAAGAAAACAAAGCAACTAATTTCATAAGGAGCATCTCTCAGTAATGATTATAAATCATTAATGTTGGTTAATTTATAAACATAACAGTGACATCAGACTTGGTATTCCTAGCACAGACACATAATATCTGATATATTATCATCATATAAATATAAGTTATTTATTTATTTACATAATCTTTGACAGCACAGTCAGGTTAGATGATCCATTTCCGAGTGAAATGGCATTTCCTGGACTGTTACCAGTGGATACAGAGACCCAGTAATGGTCACAGAAGAATTAACTCACAAAACATATTTGACAAATAGATGAGCTTCAGACTCTCCAGTGGCTCAGGACTATAATGAGAAAGGAGGTCAGTAAACAGGAACATTTTAATTCAGGAACAATGACATGCAATTAATATCTGTGCCATACCGCCACATATCCTGAAAACAATTAGGATGTGCTGAACGACCAGTAATGTTTACTGAGATTTCTGCACCAGCAAATACTGGGGATAAAGCATGCTTAAAATAGCAGGAAATTGCAGTTCCATATAACTGTTTCTTTAAAGTTCAGTGTCTCCCCTTTTCCTCCTCACCACCCACATTCACACTCATATAAATATAATTTAAAGGCAGCAATATAGCAGCGGCGCATCATATCTTCACGGGCTTCATTCGTTTGCACAACTACCCCATAAATCACCTCACCACCACATTGTGAGTTCTTTAAAGGGATCTTAAATGTCAAAACTGCATCTAAGATAAACAATTCTGCATTCCTAGGCCCAAATCTGCTGTCTTGCCACAACCTTGGAAGAGGCGGAAACTAACCCAAAGACTAATGAGGGGCTCAACTCACACCCAGCCCATTCCTCAGCCCTTCCTCGCATGGGGCTGCTTCAAGGGGAGATCGTTGCACCCCACCATCTCCCTGCTCCAGCCCAAACTGCCTTCAGAGAGGCTCAATTTTCCCCTTTTGCTGCTGACCGAGGAATGAAGGCTGCATAAGACTTACAGTTTACAAAGGCCTCACCTCTGGGGTGGAACGTGCCAGTTGTTTACAGCTTGAAAGAGGAAACTAAAGGAGAATCCTATGCCCCGAATGAATTTGAGACTTAAAATACCCTTGCAAACCCATGGCTGAACTTTTACATCTTGAATATTGGCTCCTGGAGAAAATGCTGTTTGACACTTGACAGCCTTGGATCTTGCAACTTGTAGAGTAAAGTCTGTGAGCATAAGTCTCCTGCTAGAACAAAACCTGAGCCTGACAGTAAAGGACTTTCTCAGGGGATAAACTCTACAGCATCTCATGACGGGTGGCTGTAACAAAACAAAGATGGAATAGGGAGGAGAAGCGTGGTTGATTTCTTCAGTCCACAGACAGATACGGATGCATTCAAACCAAAAATAGGAAGTATACCCAAGGAAATATGAGAAATTAAATACACACAGGTATGTGCAGTGTTCAGGAATAGTGGAAGACATGCAGGTAATGGTATAGCCATACATAAAGCTGACATATGACCCTCTTCGCCAGCCTTAGCCACCCCACATTATGGCACACCACAGGATTAAAAATCAAATGGGTAGATGGCATTTCATGTGCTGTGCTGGAAGTCTCCCTCTGCCCTGTCATCAAACCAATAGCTGAGATTTTTTTAAAGCCAGGAAGCCACCACGAAACCCAAGGAGCCGGCAAAACAGCTGAACCAAACAAATGACAAAGTGCATGCCCATTGCGAGAGAGAGATGATATCGGAGGGGCCATGAAAGGTGAGTGCTCTTCTCCATCCTAAATACTCCTGAAAGCTCACTACATCAGTAACGGTATCTGTGGTAGCAGCAAGGTGCCACACGGCTGTGGTGGATGGTACAAGCACACGAGGAGGAGCGATGACTGCTGCCACCTCCACTGTTCCAGCTGGACTCCCACCTTCTTCCTGCCTTACCCTTTGCTTTTGCTCTTTCTGAATGTATTTCTGCATTGTTGCTGCTTCTGGCTCAGCGTCTGCCTTCTGCCACTGTCTCTGCTTTGGTGGTTACACAGCCGTTGTATCTGCACCTGCGGCTCCGTCTTCTCCGCCTGCCCCTGGCTCTACACCAGCAGCCACCCGCGCCTCTGCGTGTCGTGGCGTGACAAGGCCCACAGGATGGCTGATGTGCAAGGAGGAGGCAAAGCTCTCAGGGGAACTGTCCCCAGAGAGTTGGATTTGTGCAAGACAGAACATGAAAAAGAGCATGTAAATCTAACATGTTTTGTATTTTGTTTCAAAATGCTAAAACCTGTCATAGCCCCCACACTTGCTTGCCCACAAGCTGCTTCGCTCAGAGGCCCAGCAGGACCCAAGCCTAAATACATGAAAATCTTTCTCCTTTATGATGAACATGCATAAATTTGTGTCTTCCTCTGCAAAAAGCCACATTATGGACACATAATCATGCAAAACACCATATAACTGTAGACCTACAGAAATCTCCCATGATTAATCATTTATTCTAAAATTCACGTAGCACATGTTGAAGAAACCTGACAGATGTCTCGTACCTGCTGCGCTGCGGAGCCAACGTCAGGTTCATAATATGCATCCCACTTCTATTTCTGTTTCTAGTCAATGGGAGTTGCAGATTATTATTATTTCAAGGAAGGTTCATGGTTCTTCCTGATTTATTGCATTTTAACTGGCGCACAAGCAAAAGTGCACCTCACAGGAACGTGGCTGTGAAAAGAAGAGAGCATGAAATGCTCCATTAGGGAATGCAGGAGCCATTCAAGGTCTTCTCAAGATTAACAGCATTTTTATGGAGATTTAGTTGCCTGCCTTTCTGCTGATGCTTTCAATAGGAAGCTGCAGTAACTTGACTTAAAATTAAATGAAGCTACTTATATGCATAAAGTTAACCAACCTCTTAATTAGTTTCCTAGTCAGTCTCTTTTTGTAAAATGAAAGAGAGGGAGGCATTTATGTTCCTTTGTCTCACAATTAAAACCTTTTTTTTTTGGGATGGATTGATACTTTACTGCCTATTCACCAGGAAGAGATCTGGTGTCTCTGTGTGGAAGCGTGCTGTCCTCTAAAAGAAATTGAATGTTCATCAAAATCACACTGTATTTTAAAATGCCTCTCCGAGCATCTCATTTCTTAGCTAACAGCTGCTTGCATCGTGGGTAGACAGAGCATACTCTTGCACCTCAGCACATTCCTTCCAGCGATGAAGTGCCAAAATAACAAGAAGACAGACATCAAGGGGAAAATGGAGGAAGGCAATCCCTGTGCAGGGTCTTGCTTCAATAGAAATCACTTGTCTCATTTGTTGCAACCTTACCATTTGACTTCTCTTCCTTTCCTGAGCTGCTTTGTCCCTTATAATACAACTCCCAGCTAAAACCAGTACTGCCCCTTTTCCAAGAACACCAAGGCTGGTCACCCAGGGCATCAATATCAGAATCACAGAGTGGTTTGGGTTGGAAGGGACCTTGAAGATCATCCAGTCCAACCCTTCTCAGACCTCAAATCTCTCAGGATACCTTCACTCTTCACTGTTTTTCTAGACTGTATTTGAGAAATATTTGAGAATTTGGTATTGAGAAATAATGATGCCTGGGAATCATTGACTGGGAATGGGGTTGGCTTTTCCAAATTCCTGAATTTCCTTGGGTTTGCCAAGGAGCTGCCCATCAGAACACAAGTAGTAGAAGAGCGTAAAGTCTCCCATAACGTCCCACAAAGCAGGCAGAAATATAAGCAACCCAACAGCCCACAGATTCCTAACCTTTCTTCTTAAAAGTTTCTCTCTCTTTGTCATCCTGCTATGTTCTGGTATTTCCACTAGATCATGAAAACTTCCAGACACATGGTTGGGAGGTAAGAAGCAAGAGATACCTCATCTTGTAGGAAAAGTGATGGGTAACCAGACTCTCACACACAGATCCTAGTGCTGAAAGCTCTTATATATGTCAAAATTAAGACCAATGGTCTTGGATCAGTTTGCAGAGAAGCAGATTTGAAAGAAAGAAAGAGCAACACAAGCAGAGGCTTAGGCTGAGAGGCCATTATTTGCCTCAACTGGACAGCCTGACCCTTCTGCTGAGCTTCTGCTGTTCCTCTTACGGTGTAGCAAGAAGAGAATAACTGGGTTACAGGCATGGCTATATGATGAAATGAGGACAAGATTAGATGGCAACACTTACCCTGTAAATAAGATCCAATGCTAAAGGCATTCTCATGTGCAGTGTGACTGCAGCCAAGCACGCTCAGTCCACGTTGGCTTACAGCAGGTTGCAATGGAGCACCAGTAGCATTTCACATCGATGGCTGCCTGAAAGAAGAAACCTTTAATTTCAATTAAATTCAAAAGTCGCCTCTCCTCTTTCTACTATTTTAGAGCACTGTGTAAGCTCTGCAAGAAGTATGTATGGGAAAAGTGTAATGTCTTTTGTGTCATGACTTGTGCTAGCTAAAGAAAATGGAGAGAGATGCCACGTCCGTCTGTTGCCATGTCTCCGTGTCGTGGCAGAGGTGGGCAGGCAGAGGGAAGAGCAGGCATCTGCGTCGCTTTTCTGATCAGACCTGACAATATTAACAAGATCCAGGAACCACTTGTCATGGTGAAAGGTCAGAAGTGGCTTTGTTTTACTCTTGAATCCTGACAGGAAAAATTGTGTAAGTAGTGAGAGTGACATAGCAGAATGGGAGGAGGAATAAGGGGGAGGAAGGCAGGGGAGAAAGCTAATTACTATCTGCAGCCAATTTGAAACACTTCTCTTGGATGGACTCTTTATCAACACTGCCTTCAGTCATTTCACCTGTCCTGTGGTGCCTGATAAACAGTAATACTCTGTTATTAACACATTGCCATCTAGTATCTATTAATGCTCATTAATGCTTTTCTAGAGGCTAGGAGATCCATCCCTGTGGCAATATTTCCCCCTCTATCTGCATCTTCTTTTCCCCTTTGTATTTGCTTATGCAGTCTGACGGGAATCAAACAGCGAGAGTTTCTTGCCAACTCCTTTCAACACCTCTGATAAGGGTTATGTGGGATCCTAATGGCACATCCTAAACTTAGATTCAAAGGCAGAAACTCACTAATGGGCTCCTGCGAGCAGTGGAGATTCTGCTCTTTTTAAAGCTTTAAAGCTCCCTGCCGAGGACTGAGCCAGTTTGGTTGTCTGACACGGAAAAGCTGTCAATCATCGCAGCCAGTGCCTTCACTAAGAAAGGCATTTTAGGAGCTGCATTGACCCAACCAGCCAAGACACCAAGCAGGGAAAGGCAACAAGTGCCTTAGATCCGTGCATTATTAGGGATAGAGATGGGAGCCTTCGTGCTTTAAGACATCAACTGTTTTTTTTCCCCTTACTCTTCACCTTTCCCTGAAAGGGAATGCATCAACAAAGGGAAACTTCAGCAAGAGTTTAATCAAAGCTTCAGACAAAGAGGCTGGAAGTCTGTCCATGGCTGTTAAAAGTCTGTAGTGTGACAGTGCTAGAACTCATTATACTACAGTCTGGACTCATTACTGGGCTAAAATGAATGGCCCGTTTCTACAAAGTGCAGCACAGGAAAGAGTATGAGTCCCAATGGCTCTTCCATAAATCTCACGTCCTTGCTTGCCACTGGCTTTGCTGCTCCACACACATGGCCTTTCCTTGCTCGTGCACACGTTGCTCTGTTTGCACAGCAAGGGGACAGTCCATTCCTCGTTTTTGTCTGGAGGAGTGGCCACCAAATGAAAGACAAAGTTGCTTCTAAGGGAGCATCTGTGAGCATCCAAGGGAGGTGGTTGGTTTTCTCAAGGTGGTGTTGAAGTAGAGAAAAAGAAGGCAATCCTTGGAAGCAAAGTTGCTTTGACTTTTATTACTACCTGTAAGGAAATAAAAACTATAACAAAAAATATTGTCGTTTTCAAGGTTTGATGAATTCCTGCCTGTGAATCTGACCGAATCTATTAAAGTGATCTAATTTCATCCCAGTATATGGATCTCCAAAGTTTGTTTACTTTACTAAAGAGTTACTTCAGCTTACACCATTTGAAAATATGGCTCAATGGGTCTGAAAGATTGGAAACACCCAGCACAGAAGTAATCATACAACAAATTTCCTTATTATGAGCAAAACTGGTTAATTGAGGAGAGCTGGTTAATTATCTCTGAGCTCACCTACACGATGTAACTTTGCTAGTAAATAAAAAAAGTCATACATTGACTGGTGGTAACCTGTAGGATAGGTTGTATCCTGTACCTTATTCACTCTGGTATTCCCTGCAGCCTTCTTCTGTAAGAGCAGTTCACCATAACGGAAAAAATGAGTGGAAAGCAATTGCCGCTTTCAGCTTGTGTGCTCTATTAAAAAAGCAAATTAATGATACATAAAGCTGGCAACAATATCTAACTTCAAGACAAGAGTCCTCTGGAAAAAGATGTGATCATGTAATTAAGGGGTGTATCATAATGTAAATGGACAAAGGGGCTAATTAAATTCATAAAAGCAACCTCCATTGTGCTATTTTCTGATTGCGGGGTTCTTAAATTTGCGGCCTTTATAATATTAGTTTAATGTAACTTTTTGTGAACAATAAAGAGCTTCCTTATTAGCTGTGGCTTGTCTATTCTCTCATTTGCAAGCCCGTCTGGGTTGAGTCACCGCACAATGAGTCTCTTGCCTCCTGAAGTCATGTAATTATCTCAGAATCTTAAATTAAAAATTAGGACTTTTGTAAGCCTTTCTGTTCTGAAGAAAAGTGGGAGTAGGCGAATCCAGCATAACCAGTGTGTTTGTGTCTGTGGAGAGCCTGAAACAATAGTTTTGAGAGATACCAAATGTCGTGTTTGTCCTAATAGCAAACTAATTATTCTGGCAACTCTTTCAACACTGTCCCATTAGGGAACTCAGTCACCCCAGTGGATATTTATGGGAGCAAGTACTAGTAGAAATCTTGCCGATGACTGTGGTTGTTATTACTTCTGTTTCTGCTAATGATAAATCTCCCTGATCCTTCTGGGCGAAGAAACAAACCCGACGTTCAGAGATGCTGAGGTCTCTGCCTCAATCCCCTGCTCTGCTGGTCTGAGCCTGGATTTCCAGATGCCATCTGCTGATGCATCTCCTCTGACTTTGCCTCATGCTCTGGGGATACGAAGGGGCTGAGAATCTACTTGAACTCCTGCATGAAGCGTGCCTTTTTGCAAATGAGGATGCAACTAAACGTGGTGTGCTCTGGTAGCTTCTACTTCCAGCGTGGTCCTCAGCAATGTCAGAGCACACAGCAGCACCGAGAGTGAAGAACCACAGACACAGGCTGCAGATAGAGACATGCAGTTATTTTTAAGCCATCTCTCACATTTAGGCAGCTCATGTTTATGGAATATGGCACAGGAGATACCTTAAAACCAAAGCATCTCTCCAGCTCTGCATATCCAGGACAAACCTGAGGTGAATTATATCCTCTAACTTCCTTCCAGAGCCATTTCAGTGGCAATCAGAGGAAACATTTCCTAGAGGAACAGTTCATATCAAATTTATAAGCCTTCCCTTGGGGAGGAAACATCCATTTCCCCTTCTACCTGTCATTCTTCTTAGTTTATTGAATCAATAAGGCATGAAGTTTGGCAGGCTTTAAGTAAAAAATGAGCTGCTCATATCAGAGAGCCTGGATGGATTAAAAAAAAATCAAACTTAGAATCAAGATTCAGTTAATAAGAGTAAAAATAAATAGAAACAGAATCTAAATGCAAATGAACATTACATCACCACTGGCATTTAAGCTCGTTTTCAAACACAGAATTAGAAACAGATTTAACTTGCTGAAACTTGCTGTGTGTTTATACAGATATGGCTGCTTTGGGGGATGCAGGTCCGAACATTTGGTAGCTTCTACTCCCCAGACAAGCCACAGCTAGAGATGCTTACAGATAAGAAAGAAGGAAGAGGGATTATGCAGAGGGGGCAAAGCTCTACTTTCTGGTCAATAGGATAGCCAAGATGTTGGCTTACGATTAAGTTCTTGTTTCTGTTGCAAGATGACAGCCAGTGTGTCCGAGTTACCTTGCCCCTTCTGGAATTTACCTGAATTTACCTACAACACTGCAGCTTTTATGTTTCCAGTCTTTAATACAGGTCCTCCACCAGCTCAGATGAGAGAAGACCCATTACTGCCATGCATTTACATCCTGAAGTCCCACCTGTCCACGGATCTGTTGAGCATAATTTTCCTGAAACTGTTATCACCGCTCTGTCCGTGGGACAATCCTCGTCTAGTCAAAGGCAGCCAGGAGATCTGCAGCTGAGTGAAAAATTCGCAATAGGAGCGAGATGCACTTGTGTCTGAGGGGGCCACTGAGTGTCCATCACACCACCATGCCCTGCCTTTGGGGCTCAGAGCTGATTTCATCCTTGGCTTCCCTCTCTACAGCCTGAAACTTCTTCCTCTCTCACCCTGGAGATGGTTGTTCACATACCTGTGTTTTCCTCATTACATTAGGAAAGCAATTGCTGGCAGTCACACTAAGCTAATATTATCGGTAGGTCACAGCAGCTTTTCTGAGTGTCTTCAAGGGCATTTTTCAAAGCCAACCGTCCCTGTGCTGTGCTCTCATTTCCGACCTGATGAGTGCAATTGTCCTCTACTCAAAGGTGAGCTGTTCTGCTCAACTGAAAGCATGGGGTCCATCACTTAGATGAAGATGCGGTGATTATCTTTGAGTCTGGTTCTTTTGAGTGTGACTGCATCCCGCATTGCCTATTAAAGAGCAAAGTTTAATGCTGCTCTCACTCACACTAATCCTTTTGTGTAATGTCACATAACGCGTTCACTTCCACAACTATTTTTGTAGCTCAAGGTCTTAACTTGCATCTTCCAGCTTCAACTGTCTTTGAAACTGCATCGCGTTCAACAGTGAAGATTTGCTCCTCTTTCCTAACAGACATGCACAGAATTAATGTTTTATCCCACTTAAATGGCAACGTTTACACATTTATTTTCTTGAGGACACTCCTTTGCTTGAGGATTTTTCAAATTTAGGCACACAAGGCATGCGAATGGGGAGAATTTCTCCCTCCGGTCACCACTACCGTAATAACCCTGCAGACCAACCCCACACAGATCCTGCAACTCTGTCAGATCCTTTTCCTAGCTTTCATTCTGCCTGGATGAGTTTCATTAGCAGATTAGCACAGAGCTATGCTGTGATCAGCATGAAGGTCTTGTTTAGTGCTGGCTTGTTTGAAGACAAGCAGAGCATATAGTCCCAATGAGGTGGGATCTAATTATTAAGGTTTTAATGAAAAAACACAATGATGAGATGTTGTATAAGGTATGAAAACCACATGTGAGAAATCAAGACCTCGCTGGCTGCACTGTTTTTCATACAGAATGAACTTATTCTGTTGACATACAAGGCTAACTTTAATCAATCTCATATTCTGATCAATTATGTTTGAAATTGTATGGCTCACTGTGACGACAGGGGAATACCTTTGTATAAATTCTTGATCTCTACCAATACAGAGATGTGTTCCTAGCATCCCACAGCTGCTAATGCCAATCTTCAAGCTCATTCTTGGGGAGTAGGGCACATATTCCCTTGTAGGGCTCACCTCAAATGGCAGATACACATCAAGAGGTTTCCTGCGTTTACTGTTCTAAATGGATATGTTTCCTCTGGAGAAGTAATCTGGTTTGTATTTGCTAGCTTCAGTTGAATTCACTCAACACCAAGCAGATTAAAGGTGAAGGCGTATAATTTAATTCTAGCACAGAAGAAAGGTTAGGCTCTTAATTATTAGGTGAGAAAAAGGATTATAAAAAGAGGAAAATAAACCAAAAGATAATTTTAACATCAAATTTCTGTCCCAGCAGTCCTCTCAGATCCTTGAGGTACACATTAACCATACAAACTCAAGGCACAATTTACAAAGTGGAAATACACCTTGAGTGCTACCTCTTAAAGTAAAACCTTAAAGCTGGTGCACCTGGATACACCTCCACCCACACCTACACACAGTAGCAACCTCCTCAATTTCTTCTCTCTTCTCTTGCTCGAAATGGCATTACCGCCCATTTATATTGTTAATCTCGCTCACCTTTCTATCTGCTGGGGCAGAATGGCCCTTCCTGTTCAGGATATTGGGTGGAAACTTCTCCGAGTCTACCATTCAGTGGCACTCTTCCCATTAGTGGATTTCTTCCGGCCTGAATGGCCTTTTGGCAGACCACAACATTGGGAGGACTGTCATGATCTAAATCATAAAAAGCCCGACTCTGATAACATAAACAGCTGTGACAAACGCTTCAGAAGTAAAAACAAAAAAGTAATAATCTGGTTATTAAGACAAACACCATCTAAGCCCTAACCAGCAATAATCACCAGCCACCTGTCTCCTGGGATCGCCATCATCTTTCACCACATCGCTTGGTTTTGCTGCCTGATTTAACAGTTATGTCTTTATCTCTCCATGCAATAATGCTCTGGCCACTGTATTTTTTTGACTTATGGATATTGTGTATTGAGAGAAGCAAAATGATCACTACATGTTCCTGAATTCATATCAACCTCTTTGGATATTGAGAGTTATACCACGACTGCACATCAGCAGCAGAAATGGTGAATAGGCTGGATTTCACAGAATCACAGAATCCCAGACCGTTAGGGATTGGAAGGGCCCTCAAAAGCTCATCCAGTCCAATCCCCCTGCCGGAGCAGGAACACCAGATGAGGTTACACAGGAAGGCGTCCAGGCGGGTTTTGAATGTCTGCAGAGAAGGAGACTCCACAACCTCTCTGGGCAGCCTGGGCCAGGGCTCTGTCACCCTCACTGAGAAGAAGTTTCTTCTCAAATTGAAGTGGAACCTCCTGTGTTCCAGTTTGTGTCCATTACCCCTTGTCCTATCATTGTTTGTCACCGAGAAGAGCCTGGCTCCATCCTCGTGACACTCACCCTTTAAATATTTATAACCATGAATGAGGTCTCCCCTCAGTCTCCTCTTCTGCAAACTAAAGAGACCCAGCTCCCTCAGCCTTTCCACATTTACGGGCAGCTAATAGCTATGTAACCTAACATGAAGGGAATCACTACCTGTTTAAAGTTCTTGCAGCATGTTTGGGTATAATTTAGTTTGTAACACGTTGATATTAATACAAAATTATTGAATTCCTGAAGATCTTAAAGAAAAACTATGTATTCCTAAGTCCTTACTGTGAAGGGAGGAATAAACCACCTCATTTCAAGACTCCTGACAGATGAAGAAAGGCAAATTCATGCAAAGCAGACTTCAGAAAAATTTGAAAAGGGCAATAATGCATCTTCCCTTTTGATTAAGAAAATTTGGACCAACTCTATTTAGATTCATCACCAAAAAACGACATCCTGTTTTCTGAAAAAGAACTGTGTCCATTAAGACCTGCGTAAGGTCTAATGTCATACTGGGACAACGTTGTTGTCTCTCATCTCCACCTCTCTGAATAGAACTTTTCTGACCAAGAATTCTATTAAAAGATCAGTCGAATGCTGCTTTCAGCCTGAAATCATTATCTTGTGGCAAAGGATCCGAGACCTCAAAACTGAAGATTTTTCCTTTCTTATACGCCCACATACAACTGCGTAAGTTCTGATAGCGTAGGAAGTTTTTATCACTGGTGGGCTTCTGACTTCATTTGAGATCATTCAGTCTTTCCTTCCGTTTGCTTCCCTAAGAATACTCATTTCACTGTGAAAATGTGTCATTTGCAAAGGAAATGCAAAGGAAAGCCATAAGAGGCATGAGATGGAAGGGAGCAGGGAAAAAGGTAAACCTCGTTATGGTATAGCAACATAGGGCCACAAGGGTGATCAAAGGGCTGGAGCTTCTTTGCTGTGAGGACAGGCTGAGAGAGTTGGGGTTGTTCAGCCTGGAGAAGAGAAGATTCTGGGTGCACCTCATTGTGGCCTTCCAATACCTGAAAGGTGGTTGTAAGAAAGCTGGGGAAGAGCTGTTCACTAGGGCATGTAACGATAGGATGAGAGGTAATGGTTTTAAACCAGAAAAGAGTAGTTTTAGGTTGGATATTAAGAAAAAGTTCTTCCATGTGAGGGTGGTAGATCACTGGAACAGGTTGCCCAGAGAGGTGGTGCAGGCCCCATCCCCAGACATATTCAAGGTCAGGCTTGATGGGGCTCTGGGCAGCCTGATCTGGTGACAATGTCCCTGCCTACTGCAGGGGTTGGACTGGATGAGCTTTAAAGGTCCCTTCCAACCTAACACATCCTATGATTCTACAATCTACGTGCAGATGTACGTGAACAGTGACATGAATCACAGAATCACAGAATCACAGAA
>NW_010175202.1:0-29214 GCF_000695765.1 Mesitornis unicolor
GAGGGGAGCCGGGGAGCGCCCTCCCCTTCCCCCGGCCCCCCAGCTCTGCCCCGGCCGCACATTTTGAGGCACTTCCCAGGCAGAGAACGCGTTTGGCGCCGCCCGCTCTCTTTTCCCACCTCAGGGCGTCGCCCCCCGATGGGGGACCTGAGGCAGCCCCTCACACGGCGGTGCCCCACGGCCTGCGGGAGAGGGGCCTCCCCACCGACCCACCCGCCATCACGGAGCTGCGGTTTCCCTCTGCCGATTCACTTCGGAGTTTTGCCTCACTTCTGTATGATTTTTACCTCGGTTCCAGCTGATTTTTACCTCAGTCCCTCTTTCACCCCCTCATCTCCTAAAGCAGCTTCTCGACTCAGTGTCAAGGTGCACAGGCATGAGAGAAGAGCTCTTCTCAAGAGTCATTGTCCTTCTTCACCCTGAGGTGGCTGGAAGTGGCTTCACTGAGGCAGCGGGTGACCATGGCAGTGTTGGCTGCTGGGTTGTACAGTCTCGCCATAGCCCCTGTGCTGTCATGCCCTCATGGTGGTCCTTACGCCTCCCACTTAGCGCAACACAAAACACAAACATCTCTCCTTGGCTCCATGGCTGCTGTTCCACAACCACCAAGGCGCTGGCCATCGTGTGTCTGTGGCCACCACAAATGCAATGGGAGGGCATCCCAAATCTTAGCACAGCTGCTAGCCGGGAGGAGCAGAGTGTGCCACAGTCACGGCCAGCACTGAGGGGAAGGGAGAGTCCATATCAACCCTCAGGTTTTGGAGAAGCAAGCAGCAGTTAAACAGGTCAGGCTTGCTGAAGCCAATATGAACATTTATTGCACAATAACTGGCTGATGTTTATGTTACCTTATCCACAACCGTGGTTATGTTTTTCTCATCATGTTTTCTCTCTACAGAGTCCAGACTGTGAGAAATTTGGGGCAGGCCCACTCAGCCCAGTGGGGCTTTATTTGCAGCAAATAGGTTTCCATGGGAAACTATTGAAATCCAACTGACCACCACCTCTTGGTCTGAGTTGTCGGCCCAGCACCCAGCAGAATGGGACCATGGCTGTTTGTGCTACAAAACTGACAAACGTGACGTTTGTTGTGGCGGCTGACGAAAATGTGAAGGGTCTGGTATTGCAGCTAGGGAGCAAGGCTTTCATACCCAAGTCCTCAATATGGCACAGTCTTTGGAGGTTGGATTTGATCCTAAAAGGGCCCACACTCCATCCTCCTGAAAGAGTGGGTCACAGTATGGTGGTAGGTGAACTCACCAGGATTTGTTTAGACTTATTTAAGTTAATATGAAAGTCCAAGGATGCCCAAATTCACCCTTGACTGAAAGGAGGGGCCCTCCTTGGAGTAACTGAAGCGATCTGTATGCACTGAGCTGTGCCGAGGAATGTCACTGATTTATAAATGTCAAACAGGCACCGAGCAGCCCACACACGAACCTCAGTGAATTCTTACCTCTGACCCGCTCGTCGGCTCCAGCAGCCGCACAGGCTGATTTAGAGCCCCTTACTATAAGGGCTCTAATGTCTCACAGGCTATGGCTGATCTGAAAATGTCAAAGGGGACCAAAGGTCAAAATTTTAATAAATTAGGCCCTGGTTTGCTACCTATCACGTAATAGGATTCTCCAGGCAGTTAACACTGTGAACTACAGGCATTCAGCCCAGCAGTTCCCCTGCCCCTCTCCTGAACTGGTGAGACCATATGTGCAAGGGGAAGGAGTGTCTTCAGAGCTGCTTTCCTCCAAGGAGAAGAAAAGAGCAGGACAAAGGGACACTGGACAGGGGTGAGTACATTATCCTTTACTCTGAGAAAGGTGTATTTTACCTTGGGGAGCAGCTGGGAGGAGACTGTTTTTTCTGATTCTTGTTTTGAGAAACTACAATCCATTTTTTTTTTCCTGGAGCTAAATAACTATATTTTTAAAGGTAAATTTCAGTGAAAATTTGCATGCATAGAAACTCCGCAAAGGATATAGTGTGCCTACAGAGATGTGTATATGGGGTAGTTGAATCATACCTGTCAAAATGGGACATAAATATTGCTCGGTGCCTACCGAAGGAGAAAAACAAGTGGGAGACTTTAAGTCGAGGACGTGTTGCTTTACTGAAACCCTCCTTAGTTCAGCAAGTTTTAATTTTCTGGAAGGAATCACTAGGGACTGGTACATTCCCGTGCCTTGGCTTGGGAACAGGGAGACTGGGCCCTTGTGTGTATGGTGGGACAAGGAGGAAGGAAAAGTCTGGAGGGAAGTTTTCTGGAGCAGCTGAGTGCAGACAAGCAGGTGCAAACACAGTGGTACAAGGGCAGCAGTGTGTGATGGTATAGGCTGTGGGACAGTGGTCTCTACTAGCACTAACTCTGAAGCAATAACCCTGCCCAGCTGGGAATTGGAGTGTAAAACAACAACAAATAAGAAGTGGGGAGTCAAGTAGCAGAAAACTAGGGAAAAATCCAGCAGGACTGTATCTGTTAAGATGCACTCTCGGGCAGAGGTGTATTTCTGACAACACTGATTCAAGAGGTCTTTATGAAGCACGCAGTTCTCAGTCTGTTCTGTTGAAAAATGCAACCCTCAGACCCAGTCCTGAAATAGGTAAAGAAACCCATGTAAGGAATCCCCTGTGCTTTGCTGGGAGCTGCAGGGGCTCAGTGCTGCCCAAGACCAGAGACCTTCTGTGTGCCAGGCTGGTGATATAGTGCACGTGGCATCAACAGCTCTTCTCGGGTAATGAGCAGAGCATCAGTGATGCACGGTGATTTGCACCCTGGCTCACCCCAACCTTTTCTCTGCCCTCCTTCCCTATGTCCAGGTTCAGGCCAGACTCCTATATCCAGCACAACTGTGCTACAACATCCAGCAGCCCTTTATGGCCACGAATATCTCACTAGTAAGAGGTATCATGAACAGTTGGATCGCTAGCACAAAATGATGCAGCACGAGTGGGAAGTCATGAGAGAGGGACTGCGTGGGCAGTGGGAGCAGGAACCCAGACAGCTTTCCTGGTGTGAGCAGCCCTGCTTCTGGACAAAAGCTGGTATCCCTTCTTGAATCCACTGGGATTCAAGTCTCTCCATGCCTCGACGAGTCCTCTGCCTCCTGTTTTCCTAGCTATTCTCTTAGCTAGATTTGAGCTCTTTAGGAATCTGCCGTCCCACAGACATGGCAGAGCGTCAGCATCACGTGCTAAGTTTCCTTCCACTGCTGCCAGGCTTGAAAGACAAATACAGTGAGGGAAGAAAAAGACAGGATACAAACACCTACAGCAGGACTTTTTCTGAAGCAAGCTGGGTGGCAAAATGGGAAGAATGCAAGGAATGTCCATTCTGGTTCACTGTCAAACCTGATCCTTCAGAACACCCACAGCATAACAGTCCCAGTAAGAACAGCTTGGGCCCGAGTTGGATGTAACTGTGCTCCTTGGTTCCCTCCAAAGAGGTGCAGCCTTTCCTCTCTGCAGCCCCTTCCTGACAATAGTGTTGAAAAGCACCGAAGCAGCAGCATCACTGAGGGGAATATGACCACAGAGAAGGATTTAGGTACGTCAGGGCCAGAGCACCCTTGCCTGGCACCTCGTGGAGTCGTTCACCTCAGCCCAAAATGATCCAAAGCATGAGGGTGGCATAGTACTGCTCCCTGCACACGTCCAGATGATGATACGAAGAGCAGGAAGCACATCCTTAGTTCTGGGCCTGGAAACCACATGCCAATAATGATTCATTTTGCAGGGCAGCATGGCAGAGTTCAAAGGAAACTTTCTGTCGTTTATCAAGAGATAACATCACCTCCTGAGAAGTCTGCTCATTTATTTTCAGGCAGCCCCTACATCAGAAGGGTTTTCAGTCTGGACTTGGGAGTTTTCGCTGTCAGGTCCAGTGAAGACCACAGCCATGAAGGAAACAAACACAGGCAGTTGCTTCCCAGAGCTTCTCTCAGGAGTCTTCTTGCAGCGTTCTCAGGTATGGCTTTGCCAAGTTACTACAAAGACTTGTGGCTTATTCCTGTCTCTTATTGGCACTGTGTCAGTCCTGGACTGTGGGAGCAACCGGAAGGCTCCGCAGCTTCCTCAAGTCATGGCTGCACCTGCCCTGGCCCCGTTACCCTCAGCCGATAAACAGTCCCTGTGATTTGGAACAAACTGTCTAGCAGGAAGTGGGAATGAAAGCCACAAAAACTCCTTTTCTGGGGTCAGGAGTGCCTGTTCTTGGCAAAAAATTAAAGGAAGCAAATTTCCTTTGAATATTCTGGGTTTCACATAAAGACATCACATCTCCCAGGCAAGACAACAGACTTTGCAACTGCAGTAACAAAGGATGATCTTTGGAGAACATGCACAGGGTTATATGCAGATGTTGCCTTCTCACATTTGACTGTAGTTTGTACAGTTTGTGCCACAATCAAGGCAAAAAAAATCACTGAATGCCATACTAACAAAACAAGCAAAGCACAGAGAAATCGTCATAAAGACTTCTGCTGACTCTCCTTGCCCTTAAGTAGGGTGCTGCATGAAGACTAATTCAATTATCTGTGGAGTCCAGTCAGCATTTGCTGATATTGTTACATACTTGAGCCAAAACACACCTCCCTGCCCCACTGCCCTGGCGAAGGACCTGCCCGTTATCCTGTGAAATTTCCTCTGCTTGTCTGTCAGGGCTGCTGTGCTGTAATCTTGGAGGATAATCAACAGCGAAACCATTCATAAATCACAGCTAACAGAAAAGACGCCGATAGGGTCTTAAATTTCAAGCCCGCGAAGCCATCATTTCAACAATGACAGTCAAAGGGGAGATTAAGAATTCTTTTACATGGAAAAGTTTTTCTTGGAAGAGCAGCCCTCTCTTAGGTTGCCTGTAAATACAGTCATGTGGATTTGATTTGTACGTGGCCCTTCTGCCCGCTTGCGGGGAACGCTCTGCAACCCCAATGGGCCCGTTCCCGCACCAAACTGGCGTGTGGAGGGATTTGAATAAAGCATCAAAACTGAAGAACTAAAGCTTTGCCCAGCGCTAGCACAGCCCAAATGGGTTGCCTGTTTGGGAGGCAGTGGCAGAATGTTGCAGGGAACCAAACCTTTCTTGGCTTAAGTCCACCATGCCTCTGGGTCCAACTGCAGAACGGGAGTAAGACCGGTGCTTGTTTTATGGTGCAAGTAAAGCATTTAGAGATTATCTGTACTTGCCCCTCATGGTGTTTAAGGGTGCAAGGGTATTGTGAAGTCTGTTGCTAAAAAGTGAATGCAGGGATGGATTAACATCTGACCTGGAGGGCAGGTGATCTCTCTCTGATCCAAATTGAGTCTTGTCTAGATTTGTTCATGTGGACTTAGCACTGTTCTAGGAGCTCTGCCTGTTCAATGAAAGTCTGGGATAACAAATGTTTACAGCAGTTTCCTGTTGACGCTAACAAATTCTATTTGACTAATTACTTGGAGTAAGGTCTGACTGTAGCTGTCTCCAGTTCCATCCACAGCGCAGAGGAGAACAGCTGATAATGACATTACTGGTCAAAGATTAATTCACTTGCTCAGACCTAGCCATTTTCAGACTCTCTGGTGGATGGCTAGGGCTTGCTTAGCTCTACAGGTCTAGTGGTTATGCTGCCAAGGGTGCATAGCACTGATGCCACTGTGGTAACAGGGAACCTGAGCCATGGAGAGCTTGGAAACTGGAGGGATGTATCTTCTGATCTGTAGAGGATTTAGAGTCAACCTTGCCTGGGGCATTCTCACTTTCTCATTATGAGGCCCTCCACAACAGATGAACAGCCCATTTAAAAGAAAAAAGTCTGATAACTCCATGTTATTAAACTAAAACCAGCAGATGAGTTTGCTCACTTAAGCTACTTAAGGTTGTAGAGCCTGAAGGAACCATTTTTTTAATTGAAGAAAAAAAAGTATAGAAGTCCAGTCCTCCTCCATGGCAGGATTTGTTTTTTGTTTTTTTCTTTGCAAATGAAGCATCACTCGTTACTATGAGAAAATACAACTCATAAAGCCTCATTATTAACTCCTGCAAAGGTGCAGACTTGGAGGAATGAAAGCCTGAAGAAGATGCGATGAAAGCAGGAGAAGAAACGCCATGTGGAAGAACACAATCTGCTAAGAAACCTACTGTGGTTTCCTTCAGTTACTCTTCCATTGAGAGAGTGGCTCTCTGCTGGTATGTTCACAGTCCCCAATTTCTAGACATGCACTGTGTTTCCTACCTCTGTTTCTCTAGCCTGATTAATTTTGTGACAAGCATGGGAAAATATTGCAGTGGGAAGGTCAATTCTGTTCTAAGCATGGTTAAAGGAAAACAAGAGCACTTCAGAAACTGCTCTGAAGTATTAAAAACGTCTTTTGAAGAAGCAAGTATTTCACAGCTTAACATTTTCTGGAGTTTTTTTAAAGAATGTGAAGCACATAGATAGCAGTGAGGATAACTCTGCCCAAGAAAAAATAAAACATTTTTTCATATTTTCTTAAGCAATCATTCAGGATGCAGGACCAGAGAAGAGGTGTAAAGCCTCACTGGTCAGCTTGCAGATTAAATTCTTGTCTCGACAAATAGGTGTCATTATAAGGAGCCTTATAGTTCATATTCTTGGCTAGCCTGCTGTGATAGTGTTGTGTCTCTTTGATTTGTGACACATTATTCCCTCCTGTAATGTCTGACAGTCAATGGCACATTTCTTCTCCCCATTTAGCACATTTACAAAGCTTGGAAGGACAACCACAGCTCTCAAATTGCCTGTTGAGATATGGCATGTTGAAAATAGGGCACGACACAGTGACACGTGATGGACAACGGGGAAGATGGCTTCACTGGTCTCTTGGCTCTGTTTCCTACAGCTCTAAATCAGGTAAGACATGAAAGAAATTATTTGAGCACCATATGGTGACCTGAGGATTGGAAGGCCATCTTCTTCCAAGAGCAGTAGCTGTCAACCTGTCACTTGTGGAAGGAAACCAAGAAAAGCAAATCTAGTCAGCTTAAATTCACTGTACAGGAGCTGCATCACTGGTGAGAGTCCGCAAATGGAAATAAAACCAGTCTGGACTCACTGTCCTGGGGGCTTTTTCAAGTTAAGAGTCTTTGGTTCCCATGTCTAAATTAATATCCCACTGGAAACCAGTTGCTTCATGATCTCAGTACCTCTCCTAATGAACGAATGGGAGCTGAGAATTGAGTCTTCCTGAAGGATATCAGTCCATAGATGCTGGAACTCAGTAAATTCCTTGTTAAAGGTCATTTTGCTGAAAATCTGGTTTCCTTCTTGTTTATCCGTATCAGCAGGCTCTTAGCAGATCCCTCCCACACAGCGCTCTGCTGTGGCAATCCAGGATTAACCCTGTATCACTAGGAATCTGCTCAGCCTTTTCTGATTCCTGTAATAATCAGAGACAGGACTGACCTCTCTGTATGTGGTGCTCAGAGGTACCTCCCGTCAGTGTCTGACTGTGCTGTATCCAGCTGCTTAACAGATGGGACTGGAAAATACCTCCAGGGATTCAGGCCTGGGCAAGGCTGGTCAGCCAAAGCTCTCTGGGCTTACTGAATTGCCATCAAGGTTTTCGCATTGGTGGATGGCCAAGTGTGGTCACCTGTCCCCTGACAGCTGGGCTGAGACCACTGGAGTCATCAGCTAAATTACCTTGAATTGATGACCTGCAGATTTCAAGCACTACAACCCAGTCCCCATTATGCACACAGCTCCCATTTCCTTTTGTATTTCTTTAATAGAAAAATAACAGGAAAAGCAATTACTGGCCATATGAAATTTAACTTCATACGGTGTTTCCTATAAGACTTCAAGCAACTCCTTGTTAAAGCAGATAAGTTAATCTATCTTTTGGTTCAGGTCACAGTAGGTTTTCAGCTTTAAATCACCATGGTATGGTAACTAATGGCATTTACCATAGAAATGATGTTGAAAAAACAAGGAATCTGGGCAATTATTAGGTGTATATTTCCGGTGAAAACACCCCATGTAAAGACAGTGTCAGTGAAAAGGATGATTGATCATCTGGATTTTGCTCCCTTGTGTTTTCTTGCCCGCTTTCTCTATAATATAGTATTAACTGTTGTGCAATTACTGTAATGAAATCTGCTAGCAGACTTTTCGGCGTGAGGAGCTCTGGCACTGTCAGGACGGGCTCAGCAAGGCTTTTTACCCATGGAGGCTGAAACTGCACAGCAAGAGCATGGTCCCTTCAGGCATCCAACTTTCAGAAAGACCAAGGTAAGAGCTTTACCAGAGTTGGGTTTTTTCCACTTTGAATTCTTAGCAAAATGCTGTATGTTCCACTCTTGACTCAGAGCTCATTAAAGTCAATGCAAAGACTCTTGTTGACTTTAATGAGCAGTGATTTGAAGCCTACAGCTATTCTATGATCAAAACTCCTACCAAACTGTAACTATGGAGGTGTTTTGTTTGCATTGCAGATATAATATTTGGCTACAAGGCAGGGATGCTTGGGATTGTTTTCTGTATGGTCTCTCTGCCTCTTTCAGATGCCCAGTGGTTTTACTGGACTGTTCACGGTTATAATTTTGTTTATTAGGTTAAATAAATTGGCCAGATTTGATCTCAATGTAAAACAGGAGCAACCGAAAGCTACTGAAGTCAGGGAGTGAAATTTGGCTTCTCTTACGGTATGTATAGTATTGTTCAGCTGTTGGCCACTGGTGTGAGAGAGCTTGTTCTCGTGGTACATCTGGTCCACCCGCATACCACAGCACCATGAGAAGAGTTCTGATGCTGAACCTGCAATGCAGAATTTGCAGTGGGAAGGGCGAGTCCGTGAAGCAACGGGAGCGAAGAAAATCTATGTGCATTAGAAACAAAAATATACAGTACACACAGAAATATTTTACTTTAAGCCTGCTCAGAAAAAAAAGAAAATAATCAGGGGCAAACCCAAAGCTTGGAGCTCAGAGCTTCTCACTGAGTGGCATCGTTCTGAACAGCCTTTGGAAAGGTGTGTCACTTGTTCGCTGGACTGCCCCAACACCCTGGGATGCTGTAAAAATAGCTGGCAGTGCCTGACTGACAGGCAGGAGACGTGTGACCCTAAATTATGATGTTTTCCTTTTCATGATGAAATGAATGCTGCCTTAGACAGAGGCTGAAATACATCTGTTTGCGGTAGGAGTGCCATTTTAGGCCCATTTCTTTTGAAACTTGGGTTGGAATTGCCAGGGATCAGCAGAGCTATGGGCTCACAAAGAGGGCACTGTCTTTGAGGAATCTTTACATAAGCCCTGCACAACCGAGGCAACAGGAGTTTGCACAGCTGCTGCTGGAAGCAAACATGTACTTTTAGCTGACCTGGGCTGATGACTTCGGGCGTTAAATCTGACGCTTTCCAGATGTACAGACCTCTCCTGCCACAGTCCCCAAACATTCAGTCCCTAGGTAAAAAGGAAAATAATAACAATAATAATAGCAATAATAAAAGGGAACTGTAAATACCACACTGTAGTGTCTGTTGCAGAACTGGCATTTAAAGATTGCATGGTCCAGTTCAAAAGTGAGTGGCATTATCCTCTCCTAAGAGCTGTGTTTCAAATTACCTTTGATTCAGAGCCAATTAGTGCTGCGTCAAGAGCCTCATCTCTGGTAGAGCACCTTCTTCAGAAAAGGTGGCTAAATATATAGAGTTCTTATTTACTGGGAACTGGTGGATATCTGTCTGTGAGCATAAGACCCTCAGGGAATAGCCCTCAATCTGTGCTGCGGCCCAGGAGCATCTTGGCAAATAGCAAATTAAGTTTTATGCTTCCTGGCAAAACAGAACTGTGCACATCAAGGGACAGGCTTACCAGTGAGGATGGGATGGGATGGGACGGGACGGGACGGGATGGGATGGGATGGGATGGGAGGGGATGCTTTTGAAGTATTGTCACTGCACGAGTGAGAGGGAGGGGGCTGGCTGCTCCCCCACACCATGTCCCAACTCCATCTCTGCTGCTGCAGGTCACAAGCTGTGCTGTGGAAGTCACTGATGACTGCACAGCAGGCTCTGGGATGACATTATTCGCTTGATTCTCAGGAGGAAATGGAACATCATCCTTGCTCCAGTCGCAGCATAAATTGTTTTCCTCCCTGGACTGGTTATTTTTAACAATAATTTCCTCCCCCATGCATCCCTGCAGCCCTTGGATGCTGAGATGTTCCTAGGGAGGGTGATGGAAGGGCGTGGGGTTCCTGAAGAGGATCATTTATTTTATTCCATTTTATTTAGGTGTGGTATTTGTAAAGGCTCCAAAATTGGCAGTGAGAGAAAGGCAAATATTCTTCTGAACTGGAGACCGCCCCAACGCAGACAGCTGCAGCCCGGCCTCTCCTCATTCTCCCTGCCAGTTCTCTCAAGCATGACCTGGTTTGAGGACCACCTTCAATGAGATCAAACGGTGATTTTTTCCCAGTGCTTGCTCCACATGCCACTTTACTTTCACACTGCCTGTCAACTGGGTGGCGAGTATGTGAGACAGGAATGAACTCTGGCCTCCCTTAGTTGGACCACGAATAACCGCAGGGTAGACAATGGTGCAATGAAGGTCACGTTAAGATCTGAGAGAGCCTGCAAAGCCCTGGAGATGTGTTTCTTGCCATGGTGAGCTGCGGCATCCAGGGAAGTGGTTACTCAAAACTATCTCTCATCAGCTGGCAACTCTTTAATCTTTCCAGCCTGGGGGATTGCCTGTTTTCCTGGGAAAGGATCCTGGAAATACGAGGCAGACAGCTGCTGAGAGAGCATGGATGTTTGGTGCTCATTTCTGCAGGGCTTTTCAGCTACAGAGCAGTAACTTGCTCACATCTCCTTTGTTCCTCACCTCTCTTGCTCTCTTACTAATTGCAGTGCTGTGAAGTGGAGTTTTACTTCCTTGAAACCTTTGTTTCTCGCTCTGGCTGTGAAGAAACACTGATGTTTCCAAATTTCTCATGGAATAAAATTTCAAAACATCTTGGTTTGCCGAGGGAAATAAGTTTCACCCTGACAGTTTTTGATCAAAAGTGAATGCTTTGGCATGCTCCAGTTGACATGCTTCACTTTAGTTTGTTCAGTTAACCCAAAGAGCTCTGCTTTAATTCCATTCAACCCTGAACATCGGCGTTGAATTGTATTTCCTCCCAGCAGCTCTCATCCAGGAACTTAAAACGTGTATTTCTCAGGGGACAGTGCGTAGCTGCTATCGTGTCTCACAGACCGTGGAGTCCACTCTGCATCATGGCAGATGTAGTCCTCTAAGAAGCAGCCTGCAGGAAAGATGAGGCATCTAAATCACAGCCCCAGTGAGGCAGAGAACTCATAGGGAAATGAGGTTTTAATGGTTTGTTGTACACATTCAAACCAAAACATCGTCTTCTGATTGTGTTCCAACTGGCCCTGAAGAAAATGCTGCTCCCTGACTTTTAATTGAAAAAAACCCAACTTTATTCTGAAAGGACAGAGAGTTTAAAATCAGCACGTTTTGCTCCCTGAAAATTTCAATTTGGTGAAAACCGCCTCTTTACTGGGCAGCCTTCCCAAAGGGAATCCCCAGCCAGCCCCAGCGCTACTATCAGTGCACAGGCTTTGGAGCTGATCCAAAGGTCATTCACGCCATTAGACGTTTTTATCGTGGACTTGAATAAACTTTGGACCGGGCTCTTTTGGCAGCAGCATACGCAGTCTGGAAACCTAAAAATAAATCCTGATTCGGAGCCATCCACAGCTTTTCAGCAACCATGATGGTACCTATGTAGGAGCTTGTCAGAGAGAAGGTGATGAGGTGATTTGGCCACCTCTGTGGTCAGAGTATCTTTAGCTGCTTCTTGAAATGACCAAGGGGGAAGATAGCTCAAGCCCAATGTTAAGAGCATCTTGATGAAGAATTTCCCTATGAAGCATCAACCCCAGAAGGCTCAGGTGGAAGATGGCTCAAGAGATGATCTGGTTTTCTCCTCAAGAAGTTTTGCAGCATAAATAGCTTCTCAAATCTGTAACACTGTCATCCTCACTCCTAGGAAGCTGAAAGGTCCCTCCATGGGGCAGTTTCTCTGTAACAGTAGTTCTGAGAACCAGCAAAAGGTGGTGTCCCAGAAGAGAAGGAACTGGTTAAAAGCACAGAATTTTCACTTTTCCTTATTTATTTCCTGCCCATGTTCTGCAGGGTTCACAGGAATCAGAGTGAGAAGAAAACCCGTGGTCACGATGAATCGTTATCCTCTCAGTCACCCTCCCTGTTGCTATGCACCGTGAAGGGACTGCTCTGCAAATACTGACAGCAAATCTCATGCTGTAATTACCATGGCTAAACCCTTTCACCTGGAGCCTGCTCCAACTCCCTGCAGTGACCTGAGTCAGATCCATGCACGGAAAAAGCAAAGCGTTTCCAGCATCTCAATTTTATTTCTACTGCCACAAGAGTCTGATTGTGCCTGTTACTGCTTGCTGGCTGATGAATCATCAGCTGAGCACAAGTAACTGGTCACTTGCTGGTGCTGAGGTTATATGAGCGGCCACATTTTCTGCAGCATTGTTTAGCTTCAAGACAAGCAATAATTCTCATTTGGACCATGTATATTTAGTAGTCTGGGAGTAGCAGAGATAGTCAAATTTATGCTAAGTTTGATGCCAGATTTTAATGGTCTAACGCATCTTTGAGTCACTTGGGAAACTGAGTGTGCAGAAAATCACAGGGATTTTGGTTCTGTGGACCCTTCCCAGGAAGTGAACAACAGGAAAGAGTTTGCCTTATCCATGAGGTGTATAGCAGCCTCTCTTCTTTTCTGTGGGTCCTTCATCAACTGCTTGCTGCGCTTGTCCTGATTCCCAAGACAGCTCTCGCAGCTATGGCAGTCTCTGTTTAAGGGTGTTAAGTTGTGGCAGCAATAACACTGGCCCTGGTGAGAATACAGTTGTGTAGTTTGTTGATCCTGGACTGCGAAGCAGTACTACTGCCTGGCAACTGCACTGCGAGAGCTGGCAGGCAGAGTTGTTTCCAGCACACTTCTCTGAAAGGGGAAAGGGTGTTTTCAAATTGCTTCTTTCCCTCCCTCTCCTCCAAGTCAGAACCTGCCAGGAAGCTTTGGAGAGAGGCTCTGGTGCTCATCTGCGCCTTCCAAGATGACTGTGATGGCCGGGCTTTCTCCAGGACTTGGACACCCAGCAAACTTCGTTGGGTCTCAGCAGTAGGTGGGGGTTGCTAAGGTGAGCCAACCCTCCAACACCTGGAGTGGAGGAAGAAATGGGGTCCTGCTAGTGAGTGGTTTTTAGGGACTTCTCCTGCCAGAAGTGACAGTCGTTTGTAATCATCCACTGGACCAACAGGCTGATTCTAAAAGTAGGAGCCAGGATGTCAGATGCTCTTGTTGTCACATATTGCAGGGAGTATCACACACTGGTAGCCCAGCACTGAAGAACTGAAGGAGGTGCCAAGCACATGTGGCTGGATTTGGCTCAGTTGTCCTGTGGTTTACTGTGAATTACCACTACTGAGGGGCAGTAGGGACACATTCAGAGCTGGGCACATGTCACACCTCCATTCTGCATTGTCCAGGGATATCTCCTGAACCCACAGTGTTCAACCCAGGGCCTCTACATCAGGGACAGGTTACATACAGTTATTCTAAGGCTGTATTTTGTGTTTGCCTTGGTGGGACTGTCCTATGTGACAGGGGGAGGCAGAAGCTGTGGAGAAACGGGGCTTAGGAGCCGTGCCTGTCACTGGCACTTGGTCACCATCCCCTCTACAGAGAAACCTGCAAACCCTTTTTGGGAACAGCACGTTGTCTTAAGCGCAATTGCGTGTTCAGTTCATAGAGCAGTTAAATGTGTGTGTTAGGGGCCAACTTTTCACTGAAGCCTGGTCCCATTTCAGTCTCTCTCCTGAATGTTCAGTGTTCAGAGGCCTGAGCTAAATCTGAGTGAAAATGTGCCAGAGGGCTTCGCTGGGGTTATTCACCAGCAAAATTATGCCAACAAATTAGGGAGAAAACAAGCACTACCTGATCTGTTCTTGCCCAAGGGCAACATTAATTTATGCATACTGTTTGCTCTGTGTAACATGGGTACACATATGTTACCCTGTCCAGCCAGCTACAAAAATGCTGCGGACCCTTTGTGGCCCCTGGCACTGTCCTTTCTCAGGATGTAAGTGATGTGAAACCCATGGGTCTCAGTGTGAATTAGACATCGCCCCATGGTGGAGCTTTCTGTTTAGGATGGGGCAAATGCAGAGCACAGAATGGCCATCGTGCAGATATTCCTGTGTTTCTTTGCAATGTTGAATGAGCTGGGTAAACCTGGGGAGCAGCCGCATCATTCATATTGGGGTATTAATGGGGAGGGGACACCCCCATGGCTGCCTGTCCTGTTGTAATCCATGGCACGGCTGTCACAGCAGACAGTGCAGAGGAAGGGACAGCATTCACCCCTCTCTTTCTTCCTCCTCTCCACCATGGCAGATCTGTTTCTGCCTTTGGGGCAGGGAAACCCCTGTAATTGTTTCCCTGTTAAGTTAAGGTGCCGTTGCTTCTTTGCCCAGGGGGCATTTTTCAAGTGCATCCTGAATTGTAGGCAGTTTCTTCATTAATTTACCCTTTACAGCAGTAACATCTCTGACGTGGTCCTAGGGTGTTGCTTCTTGTCTGCCCAGGGGGCATTTTTCAAGTGCATCCTCACTATGAATTGTAGGCAGTTTCTTCATTAATTTACCCTTTACAGCAGTAACATCTCTGACGTGGTCCTAGGGTGTCTTTCACAGTTTGCAGTGTCAGATTTACCTGTTGGTGTTCTTGTGAAGAAGGAAAAGCCTCTGGGTGCAGAGGGACTGTGGGGGTTTCACTCTTTATAGTGCCAGCGTGGCTTTGGTTTAGAGCTGGGTTGGGATGTCAGTTTGCCTGACAGAGTTTGCACAAAATACGTCCAGGTACACATCACCTGCCCCCAGGGTACGGCCATCTCGGAGTGAAAGACAGCGGCTGTTTCATCGTTCATGGAAATAATGCTAGAATAATATAGCATATTGCTGAAACTTAGAGGGGGATCTGCATTGGCAAAAGTTAATTGCCCTGTTGGAAAACGGTCTAGAGAGAGGTTAATGCCCAGGAATTGTACAGGCACAACCTTGATTTTCCAGCTGCTTTGATGTCTCAATTAGCAGGACTCAAAGCAAGGGCAAGGTATAGCAACTTCTTGGCTGTTTCCAGCTTTTTGGGGGGGGAATAATAATAAAAAAAGGTTTATTTGTTAGAATAGGCAGGTCACAATTTAACTGAGAGATTGTTAAAGGAATTCAGAGCCTGTGGGATTTATGACAAGGTGATGAAAGAGGAACTCTGATAGTTACCCAATAAGCTTCTTTTTCCAAGAACATAAAGTTAAAAAAAATAAATTTTAAAATGAGGATTTTTTTTTTTTTATATGAATGGGTTCTTGTGGTGTGCAGGCTGCTAACACTATCAACATTGTTTCTGGGGAACTCCAGGCATCTAATCAATCTTCATTCTGTAAGAAAATGTTCCAAATTATACGAAAACCACATGGCTTCTCCTGTTTGTAGGGAAAAAAAAATGACCCCATCTGTGCTCCAGAATGGCTGTCCCCCCATCTTAGGACTAATTTCAGCAAGACCTGTGATCCATTTTCGTTGTCCTAGCGCTCAGAAGAAAGCACTTTGTGTACAGATGCAGCTTGCCTTAGGAAAAGAGGGAGATGTTCCAGGGAGCAGAGGCAAAGATGGGGCTGGGATGACTGCAATGCACATCCAGGCCATTCCCAGGCTGGTCATGTCCTTTGGCATGTAGAGGTCAGGGCAGATGCATTCCTGATCTTCACCTGGTGTAGAGAAAGCACCATTTGCCTTGCACTTACTACATCCATTTACTCCATCCTCTGAGAAGTGTGTCCTGCTATTTGGTGGGGCTGAGGTTCAGAGTTTGCTGGGTCACGACAGTATCAGTTTAGGAGACTCCTCTTGACTGCCTCCAAGGCCAGGTTTGTTTCCTGTGAACCACAGGGCCGTGAAGCAGAAGCACAGCTGTGGGACAGCCGGGGGCTACCCTGCACCATGCTGCAATGCCCGAGCAAGCCCAGACCACACAACATTTGCAGGCTCCCCTGTGCACCCTCCGGCCTGGAAAGCCTTGCTATGGAAAGGAGGCAGAGAAATCAGCCTGGAGGCTGTGTTCAAGGCCATTCCTCTTTAGCAGCAGGGGACAGCACTGAAGAGTTTTGTAGGGGGCAAATTAGGGTCATTCAGGTAGTTTCCAGATAGCTCCAGTCGCAAAAGGGATCAGTGAAATGAGTTGTCCAGCATCAGCCATCAGAGCAGAGCTGCAGCTTTCCCAGGCCAGCGCTGCGGTCCTGCCTTTCTAATTATCTGCCTGAGGTTGTTTTCCCTGGGGACTCCTTGCTGCCAGAGTCACCCCCACAGGCTCCACTGCTCTGTTAGATGCTGGCACGCTGCCTGCTCCCGCTCCAACGCCGGCCTGTGGGACACCAGCCCTTGCTGGTTGCTTCATAGAGCGTGTTACAAGCCCTCTTTAAATTGCAGAAGGGTTGGGAGCAGTCATCTTCACTTCCAGCACTTTGAGGGCAATTGCTTTCATCTGGCCTTTATGCATGCACGCATCATGCCACAGACGTGGTGGGTGTAAGATAAATATTTGTTATATGTGTATATATATATATAAAAACACAAGTTTACAGGGGGAAGACAAATTTTCCCTTGAAGAAAAGGAACTTGTCCTGGAAAGATGTTATCGTTTGAAGATGAGTAACTTGTCTCATAAATTACCCTGCTCTGTTTCCTCAAGATCTTGGGCAGAAGTGTGGTGCATCCTGGTCACTGGTTTCAAAGCCCGGTTCAGACCAAAGCAAACTGCACCAAGTCATCTCTGGAAAGCAATTGAACTGCGAATAGGTCTGGAGATGAAAAGAAAAAAGGTACAGACAAGACAAATCAGTAGGCTTTTTAGAAATAGGCTGCAGTAACAGAGCTTGCATGCAGTTTTCAAACTCCAGCAAACATGGGGCAAGATTTTAAGTCCCAAATCTTGACTTCTGAGGATGGAGATGTGTTAAGTAAAATTAAAGGCAACATGATGTAGCAGAGCACAAGGCTGAGATCCCTCAGGTGGCTGGACCAGCTGGGTCACTGGAACTTCTCTGTGCCTCATTTTTTCCAGTGGTATAATAGAGGACAGTGTGCAAGATTAATTCACTTTCTCCTTCAGTGAAGAGATCACAGAATCACACAGAATCACACAGAATCGCTCGGTTGGAAAAGCCCTCTGAGATCATCACGTCCAACCGCTCCTGTCTACCCACTAAACCATATCCTTAAGTACCTCATCTACCCGCTCTTTAAACACATCCAGGGATGGTGACTCCACCACCTCCCTGGGCAGCCTGTTCCAGCTTCTGACGACCCTCTCAGTAAAGAACTTCCTCCTTATCTCTAACCTGAACCTCCCTTGGCACAGCTTGGTGCCGTTTCCCCTTGTTCTATCCCCCATCACCTGGGAGAAGAGCCCAGCACCCACCTCTCCACAACCTCCCTTGAGGCGGTTGTAGGTGGTGATGAGATGTATGCTTGTGATGAGTATCACATGTATGAGATGCAGTTTGCTAGAGTTGAAACTGCACAGAGGTTCACTTCTCTTTGCATAAATGCATAATGCATTAATTCCTGAAGTGTCTGTTAAACGACCCATGGATTTTTAAAGTCAAAAAAGAAAGACCATTAGATCTTCATCCCATCTAAACCCCTGCTGACTCTGACCGCAAAAAATCATCCATGTGTTGAGGAGTGAGATACACTGCAGTGTTATCTCTACATGTCGTGGTATGTATCAGTAATGAGCAGCAAAATCCAAGTTCACTTGCAAATGATGCTTGGATGAGAAAGTTCACGGTATCACTGCTGTCTCTTGGGCTTTGGGGTCAGGAAAGGCTGTTCCTGCAGGGCAGTCCATAACTTGGAAGGAAAGATAAGCACTTTTCCATTGAGCTCTCTAACATGGGGGCTGGTAGCCATGGAAAAGATCACCCGTTGAATTGAAGGCACTCTGGATCATCACTAATGGATCAACTTGAAACTGCTAAATGAGGAGCTGCATTTAGTGGAGGGAAAGGCTGCAGGCAGTAGAAACCACGCTTTACTCAGGAGCAGGCATTAAATGGAGGCAAATAAACTCTTGCTAGTCAAGTTATCTCAAAGGATTGATTAGCCTGGAATTTAACTGTCTGGGGACAGTGATGTGACAGAGCTAGGACTGGGATTCAGAAAGATTTGGGATCTATAGATCTATGGTCTATAGCTGTGGTTTTAGGGACAGGAACAACACAGCATCTGACAGGAGCAATAGAAGATGCTGTTAGCAGTAACTTTTATTGAGATATTATGGCAAAACTATTTACTGAGTTTCAGCTTACCGATGTCTCCACATAAAAAAAAATCCTTTTCAGTTGTTTATGGCATAAACTGCAGTCATGAGGGCTAAAATCTGTCCCTGTGTGTTTTTTCTCTTGTGCAGCTGCTATCCTTAGTTCTACCCAGTGCAGTCATGCTTCAGGTGGGTGCATTGAGAGATGTTAATGGTCCTGACCAGCCTCACCTGTGGCCTCCACCCACGCTCTCTGCCTATAGGCCCCGTGACTCCATTTAAGTTCAGACCCCAGCAGCTGCTGATCCTCTTTCTTTGAGCTGTGTTGTGGGAGTGCAGGCCAGCACCTCCAACGAGCCCTGCTGGTGCCTGGCTATGGACCCTGCTGATATGGTTCCTAACCTGTTGACTCTGTTCTTGTCCTGAGGTTGGATGTGCCTTGTCACTATGGACTTGGCTGGTGATGACTGGGCTGTGTCTGACCCTGACCTGACTTCCCAGCTTGGCCTCAATCCATGCTGAGGGGACAGGACTTGCCTGGTGATGTGGATTCAGCTGAAGTTGGCTGCCATCTCCACGTTTTCACTCAGGTATAGTGGGACTGGGCTGGTTGGCACGGACCTGGCACTGCTGGTCTTGTTACTGTGTTTGATGCTTCGCTCCCTATCCTGGAGGGAACTACTGGCCTTTAATGATCCCTGACAAATCTTTATGTAGCAGATGTGCATTAGCAAGGGAGCTATTTTGAATAACTGTAGTCTTTTAGGTCATAGCACCCTCAGGCTTTACTTGCTTTCTTGGCTAGATCTGCTTCAGGCTGTGCTTGCTTCAAGACTGGCCCTCTCTTGCTGCTCTCTGCATGGAGCAGCAGGTGGAGGAGTCTTGCAGAGCTGGTACTTCATTGGACTGTTAGTGATATGCTGCTGAGTTTTTTAGACTGCTGCATTTGACCTGGATTTAACTGTCCTCCCCAGCCCATTAGGAGGGCAGAGGACCTGTCTTTTATCATTAAAAACAAATAATACATCATACAACAGTATGGAGCCACTACTTCTGTGCATATCCGAGTCACATCTGGATTGTCAGGCAAGGTATCCATCCATAATCTCAGCCCACCAGTGCCATGTGTCTCAGCATGCTGGCTCCCTGGAGCTGGCTGTACGGCTGTCCTCCATCAGCACCTTGGCTGTGGGGACCAGGTCTCACCCCACATGGTCTCTTGGGTAGACAGTATTAGCTAGTGAATAGCTCCAGGGTCTGGTGCAAGGCTCTTTGTTCCCACAAAAGAGGGAGAAGGAAAACAAGTCCTCTGAGGTGAACCTGTCTGTGCAAATGTTTTCCTACTTGATGAATGTTTTTCTAAATATAAAATACCTGCCATCTGGCTGAATACATCTCAAGGAGGAAGAGGTAGTGTCTGGGGCAGGTAAGCTTGCCTGGATCTTCTCAAACCTGTTTGGAAAAACAGAGTCAACTGGAATAGCCTAAATATTGATGCCTCGGAGGTGCTGCACTGGACTTTGTTGCCTGGAAAGCTTGGTTACCAGAATTCATCTGACCAAGCTGAGTGTCTGATATATTTAGTGATGTGTACAGACTCAAATGCCTCTCAAGAGACCAGTCTGTCTCATCAGCTACAAAAACAGCTTCTGCCAAGGCAGTTACCTGAATGCTCCCATGGCCTAGGTGGGTGACAGAGAAATACTTTACTTTATCCTGATACCCCTGTGGCCAGGGACCAGGTTTACCCTTCTCTTGACAATCAGCTTTTGGTTTTTTTCCGGAGTGCCAGGATCATTAAAGGCTCTGGCATTCAATATGCTGCACAGCAAGCTTCTCAAAACTTATGGGGCACAGGTAGGTCAGGAAGATGTTGATGGTGTTCTGGTTTGAGTGTGGGCTTGTGTCCTCTTCATGAATGTTCCTGAGCCCTGTGAGCAAGTGGCTTGTCCTAGGTCAAAACTGGGGCAGGATGAGGCCTGGACTGCTCTGGCAACCAAGCTGAACAAGGTGAAAAAAAATACGTATTTTGAACCCTTTTTGTGCAACACACATGCACTTGCTCTCTCCTTCTTAAATAATGTAGAGGAAAATTGAGAAAATTCAGCAAGAAATCTATCCTGCCCTTTCCTTGTCTACCTTCACTGTGTTTTTATTTCTTTCCAAAACAGTTAGATTTCCAGACAAAGAGAATTGGGACTTTGCTTTGAGTTTCTTGGCTCTTCTCAGCTCGTGTCTCCCTGGCCATTCCTTTATTCAAACAGAGGCTTTTGTACACAGTATATGAGGTTGAACCACGGGCAAATATTATTACAGTTTCGTGTTCTGAATCGACCCCAGCCAAGCCTCCCTCTGCACTGCTCTAGCAGGGTTTCGTGTCAAGTTGTTCCCCTTCTCCAAAGGCCTGGCTGTGCCCTGCGGCACGATCATCCGAGTCCTTTGATTCTGCAGGGCAGGACTGTGAACAGAGCTGCTGAGAGAAAAACATTGACTTCTAGTCACTGCCTGCCTAGCTAGGGCTGGGCTGCACAGCTGAAATCCAGGTGCTTTGTCTGGAGAAGGTGAGTGCTGAGACTTCAGTGGCCTTCTCAGGCAGAAAAGAGAAAGCAACAGTTAGACCTGGGCCCTGTCTGTGGAGAGGGAGCAGCACAGAGTTCAGAAATTAAAGAGGTTTGGTGGAAAGCTGCTCCTCCAGGGACTGGGTGGGAAGAAATAACTGGAGGAGAGCATCCAAGACCAGCCTTGAAGCTGCTAATAGACTGTTCATTATCTCTCCCTACTTTCATCTGACGTTTTTACCATTTTGCCTTTTCTTGATGCCTTCCTTTTTCAGCTGTTCCACTAATAACTTCCTTGCTTAACTTTGAAGCCCTCAGTGGCTGTTATTTATTTTCCCTTTCAGCTGGTTAATTGTTTTCATCCTTTGCTTTCCTCTTTGGCATGAGCAAAGAGGAGATGGCAAGCAAGAGATGAGGTGTGGATGGAGGAGACTGAGCCAATGAGGAAACTGGTCCCATCCCTTTGTGGAGCCGTTCTGATGAGACTCTTGCTCTGGTCAAACAATCCTGTGTATCTGAGGAAACTATGGCCTGTGAGGTGCTGCCACTGTGGTGGAGTACCTTGCTGGGCTAAACTTTTGGTGAGTGTGGGGTTGTTTTCAGTTTTCCAGGGGTATTATCCCACCATGGTGTTTGGTAGCACATGAACTAGGACTTGACAGAAGTTATAGGTACTAATAAAGCCCCAAGACACTGAAGTGATGGACTTCCCTCTCCTCTCCCAGTATTGTCTATATGGCTGCTTCTGGGCCTTAGGAAAAGGGCGCTTAACTTCACAGTTCAGTGGAGTATGAAGCATTATGAGCCAATAATTGCAATATCCATCTAACTGCCCCATCCTTTTATGTCCCCATCAGGCTCCATTGATGTTCCTCTTGACCCATCTCTTCCCCTGCTTTGTAGTTTATGGTTCAATTGTAGCCTTCACCCTGCCCCTCTGAAGCCTGCATGCAGATGTAGGTAGGTGTGGATCTGGCTCTCTGTGGGAGCTGGTCCTTCTTTGGAGTGACTGCTGTCTCCTATGAGCTGTTTGGCAAGGCTTCTTCAATCTTGTGCACTTTGGAAAGTTTCCAGGCTCTGTCTTTTTCTGCCCCTTGCAGACTCCGAGGCTAATGTGCACATTGCTTTAATTTGTTCTTCAAATGAAACCCAATTATACCTGTAGGTGCTTGGCTGTTAAGTCAGTAATTTACTCGCGGTAGCTTAGCATGTTTTTTAAATGCCTGTTTTGCTGTGGGGTTTCTGTTCAGTGCAAGGCTGTGCAAACCTGTAAAACGGCACTGGAAAGAATTTCTGTGGAAAAAAGAGGCCCAAGGTGAACCATACTTCTTGTTCTGTTCACCCATAGGGCCATAAAAGAACCAAAGGGTTGGTGCTGCTTTATGAGCTTTCCAAACTTGTAGACTGTGCTATGTTTGGTTTGTGTCTTGGATAAGGATCTGGGGAGAAAAGGACAGAGGATGTGACGTGGGCCTTCTGTCGCCTTTCTCAAAATGGTATGAGGTGGGATGAGCTTCAAGTGTCAAAGCATCTCTATTCTCAAAACATCTCCCCAGCCCTGACAGAGGACCTGAAATCTCTCCCCTTGTGAGAACCATCTTGTCTTTTCCAGCCTCTCTAATGACATTGCGTTTTTCCATGTTCTGTGCTTGATTTGGTCTGTTGCCTTTCTCAAAATGGTATGAGGTGGGATGAGCTTCATCTTCACTTCAGCTTCAAAGCATCTCTATTCTCAAAACATCTCCCCAGCCCTGACAGAGGACCTGAAATCTCTCCCCTTGTGAGAACCGTCTTGTCTTTTGCAACCTCTCTAATGACATTGCGTTTTTCCATGTTCATCTTGTCTTTTCCAGCCTCTCTAATGACATTGCGTTTTTCCATGTTCTGTGCTTGATTTGGGCTGCCCCTGCCCACATAGAGTAAGTCTTCTGGTAGAGACTGGACATGCCTCTTCAGGGGATTTCCCGAATAACCTAAAGAAAATGGTGCTTTAGGGCATGCATATTGGCTACTGACCTGACCCTTATGGTAGCTAGAAGGAGTAGTATTCAGATACTCTTTGGTTCTCCTTTGCAACAGTTCATTGTAGCTTCTCTGCTCCTCCAGAGACAAAGGCAACAAAAGATGGACATTACAGATGCCTGTTCTTCTAGGGTTGTAGAGACTTGCTGCACAGATTGGATGCATTCTTTCATAGTTATGGTTGGACTTAATGATCTTAAAGTTCTTTTTCCCCACCCAATGACTCTGTGATACCGGGGTAAACTGAGAGCAGCATCACTGAAATCGGTGAGGTAGCGCTGGTTAAGGCACTGGGAAATACTGGGAGCAGTGGGCCAGAGAAGGAGGGACTTGGGCTGAGAGGAGGCAGAGGGGCTGCATTTCATCCTGCTTCACACCAGTGGTGCTGTAGAGCCATCGGCAGAGGTGCACAGGGTAAAAGCACTTGGAGGAATCAGAGCAGCAGCTGCTGGCAGCCGCAGCACCAGTTGTGCTGATGTGGGGGATGCAGCCCTGCGCAGCCTATGGGGACTGCGTGAGTAGTAGTAGGTTTATACTGCAGCAGCCAAAACTTTAGTTTAAACAAACCGAAAGCTGTCTGACCTCAAAGCTGCAGCCATCCATCAGCCTTCACAGAGGCAATGTGTCCTGGGGCCAACTGGGACCTATGCCTGAGGATTTATTCCTGCAGGAGCCCTTGGTTCCCAACTGGGTTAAAATTCTAGGCAGTCTGCTGCACAAAGCCTCGCTGGTCTGAAGGGATCAGCTTCTGAGCTGCTTGAGGCAGGATCAGGGGTCTCTGTGGAACAATTTGACATACCCAGCATGGACAAAACAGCACCAGTCCTTTTATAGTGGTTAAACTGGCATCCTTTCCAACCCATGTGCTTCTATTTGGTCCTCAGATCTGCGGTCCCCAAATGTAACAACTCTCCTTCTTTCTGCTCTGGTTTTGAGTGCATGTCTTCAAAACAGAAGAGCAAAGTATTTCAAAGCTTTCTCTGTGTTAGGACTGTCTTCCTGGTGGAGTGGCTTAGGCTGGATTGCTGTATTCCATATAAATCTGTTCAGTAATAAATGGTATTTGCTTTATTGGCAATATTCCTCTCTGCTGGCTACCCACTTACAAAGTAATCAACTACACTTAGCTTTAATAGGAGGCTCAAGCAATCTGATGGGAACTGACTTTTTTCAGATGGGGTGCTTTGAAATGAGAAGAGACTCAAAGGACACTGCTGCTTTGCCGGGAACAGGACAGGGTCACTGCTCTTGATAATGTGATGTTCTGTAGGACTTTCTAAGAAACAAACAAGGCTACACTTTCAGCTCTGAAATTTTGGTAGCCTCAGGCTTTTGGAAAGCTCTATTTCACTTAGATTCTGGCATTTACTTTTGTTTGCTCGGACTATAAAGACCTTTTTATTCTGATCCTCAAGAGCTGTTTACCATTCAGCACATGTGGTCTGCATTGCTCACACTAAAATCTTTTGAGGACTTGGCAACCCTTTTTAGTCCTCTGATCAATGCTGGCTAAGGAACAATGGCAAAAGCCTATGGAATAGTGTTGCCCAAAATGTGCTGCCCCTGTTCTGATTAACTGGCAGCCTCAGCTGAGGTAGGGGTTGCTGCTTTGATTTTTTTTCAGCACTGCTGGTGCAAATTTGGAGTAGCTAAGCTGAGCTGAAAGGTGTGTCAATGTGAAACCAGAGGACAACTTTGCTAGCCACTTATCTGCACAGAAAGCTAAGATCTGAGCTTTGCTTTTCTTTTACAGTGTTTTTGTACACTGTTGGCACTTCCATTTGGTCAGTTCTGTGGGCAGCTGATATCTAAAGATGCACAAAGCTGGCACTGAGGCCTGTATCCTGCAGGATCCAGCCTGGACATACTCTGCATTGAGGTTAACTGGAATCTTTTGTGCATGAGAACCAAAGTTTGGGCCTTGCAAGAGCTCTTCTCTGAGCTCTCAGTACTCAGAGTATCCAAGAGTTAAAACTTGGCTTCAGCCCCTCTGTGCGCAGTTGAAGGGAAGGGTGTTAACCCAGTGCGAGAAAACATCGCCCTCCTGCAGCAATTCTAGTTTAGCAGCTTTTCAGACAGAGAAGCAACTTCCCTTTGCTGAATATTGCACTTTAAATGGCTAGGAGAAGCGTTTGTGAAGGCAGGGGATAATTGGTCACGCTGGTTTTTAAAGAGCAGGAGGATGAGGCAGGAAAAACAGTAAAAATTTACAATCACTCTAAGTATTCATTTTAGAGGATCTGCATATCTACACACACAGATTACAGCTAACTGTTGATCTGAACCTGCCTTTCTCTAAAGCTTTCAACATGCCTGAAGCTCTGCCTTTATAAGCTGATTCTCTCTGTAAAAGAGCTCAAGCAACAGTGTTAATCCAGGTTCTTCTACCCTGAACTGGGGGATTTAGGAGTCAGGTGCAGAACTTGTCACCTTCCCCTATTAAGGGTGATACAAAGTTGTTGGGATTCCCAGCTTGGGGTGGAGGAAGCAAGAAACGGGTCTATGACTGGATGAGTGGGCTAACAGGAGCCTTATGAAGTCCAACATGGACAAATGCAAGGTCTTCCATCTGGGAATCCATCATCCAGGAGTTCAGTGAGACTGGGTCCACCTGGCAGGGAGCAGCCCTGGGGAAAGGGACCTGGGGTCTTGGTGGATGAGGAGCTCAGCATGAGGAGCAGTGCTGCAGTGTAAAGAAACCAACAGGAAGCTGGGCTGCATTGAAAAGGGCATCACCTGCAGAGACTAAGAAGTCATCCCTCTCTACTCAGCACTGGTCACACCACACCTTGAGAACTGTGTCCAATTGTGGTCCCTGCTATCCAAAAAAGATGTGGACAGGCTGGAAGGGTCCAGAGCAGGGCCATGAGGATGCTCAGAGGACTGGAAGAGCTGAGAAAACTGGGCCTGCTCAGCCTTGGGAAGAGAAGGCTCAGGGGGGACCTCATCACCATGGACCAGGACATGGACCAGGGTGGCACCAAGCAGATGGAAACTCCCTTTAACAAGAAGTTTCATGGAAAAGATGAGGGGCAATGGACACAAGTTGCTGCTGGAGAGATTCCCATTGAACTCCAGAAGAAGATTGTTTCCCGTGAGATCTATCAGACATTGAACAATCTCCAGGGGAAGTGGTGAATTCCCCTGCACTGGTCAGTTTTCAGAGTCATCTTGACAGGGTGCTGACTCGTCTCATTTAAAGGATACTTTTACCTCAAGAAGTTGGACTGGATGATCCTTGTGGTCCCTTCCAACCTGGTATTTTATGATTCAGTAGGCAGTGGCCAGTTTATGAAGGGTTGCTCTTAGCTCGCCTTTGTCCATCCTTGAGGGCCCACATTTCACCTCACGCACAGAGCTCTGCTTACCAGGAGCATGGTGTGTTGGCCATTTGTGGCAATGAAGGGCTGAAACCAGGCCCTCAGCAGTGCCCTGGCAGGATCATACTGCTGGAGCAGCTCCTATGAACGAGGAGCAGAGTCCTAGGGGTCCTCGCTGTGGAGCAGACCCTGACCCTGTTGTGCAGGGAGCTGTGAGGATGCAGAACCTAAAACCATCCCGAGCCAACTGGTTTCCAGTTGCAAGAGCCCTGCACTGAAGCACAGTCATAAAATAAGTAGATGGTGTTTAATTTCACTGATGGGTTTGTGTGGCTTGTAGAGGCCATAGCTTAGCAAGGCACCTGCCTAAAATTAAGCACACTACTACCTCTATGCCCTGCTTTGCTTTGCTGAATTGGAGTAAAATAAAGTCTGGTTCTCTTCCCATCAGCTTCTTCAGGCAGCAAAGTGAAATAACTGTCCGCTGTGCTGGCTCGCTTGCACCTCTTGGACTCTGTGCTTAAAGGAAAAAAAGCCAACAAATTGGAGAGTGCGAGTCATGGGGGGGGAAAACATCACTTCCTGAGGAAACACCTATAACAACAGCACTTGGAAAAAATATTCAAGAAAACCTCTCCTGTTTTGATTTTAAAAAAACCTACCAACTTCTCTAACTCCACAGCATTCTCCTTCTATTTATTTTTCTTGAGACGTGGTCCAATTTTTATATTTTGCTGAGTTAAATGAGCAATAAGTAGTAATCAGATGTTGACACAAAGTTATGTGTACACCTGCTGACTGCCTCATAAAGAACAAGAATGCTTTTAGTTAAGAAATGGCAAGTGAACTGAAATACAGCAATGAAGTTCACTAATAAGAAATCCAAGCAGTTAAATTATATACATTTATTAAATCACACAGGACTTTTGAATGACTTTTTTCATTTGATGGTGCCTGATGAAAGCAGTTCTGATTTCAGTTCTCGAAAGTCTCCTATTCATTAAGGGTTTGCCAGTCAAACTGTGTATTCAAAGGAGCTTTCAGATGAAAGGGAGAAGAGCTGTGTTGCACATCAGTGTAAATGCTGGGTGTGTGCTGGTTGGACACGTGTCTGTTGGATTATTGATACCTCTGTGATTTCTTAAAAGGTGTAAAATTATCACTCAGTGTCCCACTCTGAAACACTGGATACCTGTATATGAGTGAACTGGAGATACCTGTGTACATCTCTGCTTCCATTGGTGTTCAAGGCATTGAACTGAGGACCTGCAGTGCCTAAACAGATTGCTGCGATTTTAGAAACCTGGCTGGCTGTTAGCTGGGGTGCATTGGACCTGTGGGGATTTCTCACAGTTTTGGTGGGGCTGAGGTATGTGGGGAAGCGACAGTGATGAGCTCTACAGGGAGTGTGTCGCTGTGCTCCTGAGGACACTCCTGCTGAGAGATTTCATCACTTTCTTCATCTGAGGAAGCAGAACAGGTACGCAAAGCAGCTCAAGAGTGAAATAGAGAAGGTTATCATTCTTAATGTAAGCCTTAGTGCTGTTCTAGTCGTAGAAGGCTTTTGAAGGATCCTTTAGATGGCTTTCAAGACAATGGTCTTTTAGAGAAATGAAGCTATCAGGAAGGCTGGGATGATGCTGCTGGAATTTGACTGTGTTTCCTTGAAGGCTTAAGGCCAAGCAAATGTGAACTTTGGGATGGTAAAACCAGAGTATTTAATATGAAGGGGAGAAGAGAAAGGAGGGGTGAGATGGGGAAGAAAAGGAGGTAAATGTGGTGGGAACATAAGTTCCAATAGCTTTCAGACAAGGAGACTTGGCTGAAGCTAGAGAATTGTGAAGGCATCTGAGATCTGCTTTGGGTGCATTATATGATGGGGTGACAACAGCTTGATGGGGACTCAGCCATAGCTCTCATAATATCAGGGTCAAACTGGGAGCCCTCTCAAATGCGTAGGTCATTCTCCCGCTTGCTGTGGCCAGGTATTAAGCCCTGTAACAGAGGATTCTGCTTCTGGTATGTGCTCTGCTTTCATACTAAATGTGATCTTTGAGTGCTCTCAGAAGACATTTTTGTTTGGACTAATACAGTCTTTCTGGTTTTAATATTGCCTGTCTTGCTATAAATCAGCTTTCTCAAGCAAACTACTTTGGACTTGTGTTGGGCAGTGTAAAGTATTGAGCCTCTCTGCAACAAGACCAGGCTGAGTTCAGAGCTGTGATGTCTGTGAACGGCATGTCAGTCTTTAATGGTTTTCCAGTCAAAAAAAAAAGCACAAGTCATGGCAAAGGGTGAATTTGATCCCCTCACTGTGGGGCGGAGGGAAAACAGAGAGGTGGGCTTGAATTTCAAGCATGAGGCTTGAGCGTCTTTGAACTGAACCTCTGGGCCAAGAACAATATCTCAGTAACAGGGTATGAGATGTGAATTTTAGTCCGTAACTGCTTCCTAGTTAAGGCAGGTACTGATAAGCTATACTCATGGGGTGTACCTGAACTCCAAAGGCATTTTTGGTAATGTCTCAGTGGTCCCTTGCAATGCGATGAACACCACTTGGCTCATTTATAGGTCACATTAGTGCTTGGGGAGTCTGGCAATTCACGGCTGTTGGTTAACATGTATTAATCCAAAAAAGCCATGTGACTGTTTTGGTCATGAGGGTAACATGGACTGTCACGGTGCAGAGTTAGGCTCTTGACATACAAGCATCTTCCTGATGGTGGGTGATGGTGTGATCCTGGGGGCTCTGTGTGCATAAAATGCTACAAACCAGCAAGGCTGGACTTCGAAGGGTGGGCACTCAGGGGAGGTCCAGGGTCTGATTTGCTGTCACACTGAGCAGTCCTCCCAGAAAGGACCTCAGGATGAGGGCAGACTGGGCTCAGAGCAGCATTTCTGAGCCGAGCAGGTCTGGTCTATCAAAAGGCTGTTTGACCAGCCTGCATTCCT
>NW_010175202.1:29245-35503 GCF_000695765.1 Mesitornis unicolor
TCTCCACCAGGCAATTTGTTTGTACAGCAGTTAATGGGGGTGCTGGGACAGAGCTTTGCTTGTTCGCATTTCAAAGAGCGTTGCAAGGAATGCAAGGAAGTTGTTGGACATGTTAATCAAAGAAAACTTATATTCAGGAGTTAGATTTATACTTGCACGCTAGACACAGACCGTGTAGGCTGGTAGATTGACGCTTGGGCTACAGGTTGTAAAACATCTCACACTGATTCTGCCCTCTGCCCTTTCCAGCCACATCAGACTGGAAGCAGCTCGTGTCTGTGTCCCAGATGCTTCATGTGAAAAAGGGTCACTCGTAGCCTGTCGAGAGGTGGTTGTGAATGTGTGTGCTGTCGTCTTCCTCCTTTCAGCCCAAACCTAATAAGGACTAGGACACCAGACAGCCCTTGTCCAAGATTTGACCCTGTAACAGAAGAGAGTGCAGTCCCTGCATCCAAGAGAGTCACTCCAGTGAAAAAAGCAGGAGGTATTTATCCCTGTCTGCCACATCTGCAAGCTCCAGCTGGGATCTAAATGCTGAGCTAACATTTTTGTTATCATTAGTGCCTCTTTGTTGAAGGTCTGGATTTCACGTAGGAATTGCTAGCAGAATGTATCCTTCATGCTAGAAAGCAGAGATAAGCAACCCAATGTGTCACGGCGCTGTAGCGTGCCCTCCGTCTGCAGCTCGCAGCATTCTAAGCAGAGAAGGAAAGGCCACCAGATTGCCTGCACAATGTATGCTTATGCTTGTGACGCTGTTGGGGAAATTAGGAACCAATCCCAAATTCTGAGCTCCCATTACCAACCCAGCTCATTCACGAGGCCTCAAAAAAAATGCTGGCAGCTTTGATCCTTTCAAGTCCTAGCATATAACTGGGGATGGCAAGCTCTGACTTCAAAGTCTGTCAGTCCCCAGATCCATGAAGTGATCAACAAGCACTTGCATGTCATCGTGCAGAAGGTCTGATGAGGGGGTGGGGTGGGAGCACATTCCTTCCTTCCCCAGAGCTCCTGGGCCGTGCCTGGAAGAGGCTGGAGGCTTTGGTGCGATTGCTTCTGGTCTTTTCTTTCCTTCTTCATGTTGTAAATTATTTAGGTAGACAGCATCAAAGATCAGAGAGAAGCAGAGGAAAAAAAAAATCTCAAGTAAATGCTTTATACTCCTTGGGATCATCTGTCCAAAGAGCTCTGCTCACTTTGTGGCTATGGGGCTGTATTCAGCCACAGAACAGCCCTGTAATAGCTTACAGCTGGGGAAACTGAGGCAGGAAGCTGTTAAAGTGTGAAAACTTAAAACTAAAAGTCTCTGCCAGAACTGGGAGGAGTGTTCTGACCCCCACAGCTCCTCTGCATCTGTAGGAGCAGCTTCCTCCCTCCAGCAGCTTGCCTAAGGCTACACGAGGGAGACCCGGCTCCTACACAAGCTCCAGCTCCTGCACAGCTCACCTGTGCTCTGTAACCTGGCAGTTCTGCCTCCATGGCAGCTCGCTGAGCAGCACAGCAGACCTGCTCCACATCTACACCCAGCCTGCTGGCCGTTACCCCAACCCTGTACCTCCAGTGTATTTCATGCACCCCTACCTCTCTACATTCCTATCCCAAATCATCATCAGCCTTTTCTGCAAAACCTTGGCCCACATACAAACATTTTGAGGGAGTTCTGATCCATCTCAGACTCTCCAAATGGCTTTTCTTTCACTTGTTTTTCCACACCGGAATGGGAAAGGGCAAATGTTTAGAGTTGCTCTTAGGAGAGGCTTTCACCAAGCGCTGCTGGGCTCAATGCTGTGCTGTCCCTTTCCCGAGTCAACATCCAGGAGTGTCAAGCTCCCCATGGAGGCTTTCTGCTCTGCTTGATTTATGCAGCCACCTGAAGAGGAGGGGTGTCTTGTTTTGTTTCTCTTCATCTGCAGAGAAACCCAGTAGGTTTAGCCAGCAGAGGAGTTCAAAGTTGCTATAAATAGTTTTCTGCCTTGTCATGGGAGTTACCCATTCATTATAGTTCTCTTTCTTGTCAACAGCCTTTCTCAAAGTTGTAGCAAAAAGGAGGAATTATTTTTTAATTGAGAGGTGAACAAGAGACTCTTTAATGTGAGTTCGGCTTCACAACACCCCTTCAGGAAGCACATCATAAAAGAATTGCTTCCTTCCTAGTCTCCATCCTGCACTGAATGAAATGCAGCCACCTCTGGGGTGGAACACAGCATCCACAGAGCAGCATGGGGCAAAAACACCTGTGTGGGTGAAACATGGAGCAGTGGACGACTTTGTCCCTCTTGGATGGGTACAGAGAGGGAAGCTTTGTAGCTGGCGCAGAGGGAAGTGCCAGCGCTTTCAGCTCGGACAAAGATTGCTTGTGCTAAGAAGAGTGGTTAAAGGTGAACCAAGGTTTCTCACAGCCCTGAGCCAGTGGGCAGCCCCTGTCTGGAGTTCGGTTATTGTTGGCCCTGGGTGTGTTTTTTGGGTGTTGGAGGAAGTAGGCGTGCAGTGAGAGGTGATAGAGTTTGTGCTCTTGGCAAATCCTACGTTTGTGCCTGGATGCTGGCGATGCCTTCAGCGTGTGCATCTGCCAGATGGGTTTCTGTGCTGCAAAGTGGGGTAGGAAGCTTTCATCAGGAGCAGAGAAAGGCTTACCTGCACAGACAACCTCATCCAGCACTGAGAGGGCAAAGATCTCAAAGGAAGCCCTGTCATTCGTGGAGTGGGATCAGTATTTATTGCTTGGGTACCAAAATGAGAAACCAACTTAGAGGAAAGCTTTAGCATGGACCTCATCAAAAGGGTGAAACAAAAATATCTGGTCTCTGAAAGGACACATCCAGGAAATCCTTTTTTTCTGAAGTCTGAAGTTCTTCTTCCTGGGAGTTTATAAATCTTGGGAAGGTGAAGCCAGCTTTCCTCAGGTAAATTTGTTACCCTTCATGGAAACATAGAGCAGCAGACACTGGAGATGGAAACTTTCAGTTCAGTGTGCTATGGGGAATGCTGCAATCCAGGCCTAGGATGAAATGCTTCAGCCAGGCTGCTCCCAAATCCCCTGGCATTCAAACAGAGAAAACTTCTGTCTTTTCTTCCCTTGGCTCTGTCTCTCATCCATGTCCCAAAATGCCTAGTGCTTCTCAGCTCCATTCTCTGCTTGGTTCCTGCAGTCCTCACACGCATGGAGACAGAAAATTAGCATTTATAAATTGGACTGACGAAGACGATTCATACAGAGCTTTCAGGCTGGATGAAGATTCCTGAACTTGCTCAGAAAAGGCTTTTTAATGCATGCAGGAGCTGAACAAATCCAAAGGGAAACTGTGAGCCCTTGGAGGGAAGGGGAACATCATGTTTGCCAACTGATGGATTTAGTACTTGGTGGAACACCCCAACAGCTGGTACTCCATCTGTCCTGGGGCCTGAACCTCTCACTGTGCCCCTTTAATGCCTTAACCTTGGGATTCTTAAAATTGGTGCATGCCTGGATCTGCTGACCAGGTTATGGCCCCAGTGCTGTTTTTATCTACTTATTTAACAAGCAGTATGAAGCGCTGTAGCAGGCAAGAAATAAGGTCCCTCCAAAAATACAGAAGGGTAGCTCTGAGGAGGTAGATTTGTAGTTGCAGCTTGAACATACCATTTGTAGTTTCCATGAGTCTGCTCCTTCCCATCTCCTCTGCAACCTGGAGTTTCACCAAAGACGAACTGTTGTGGTTGTAACCGTATGGGCCCGTGAGCTCCTGGCATCGCTGCTGAGACCACGCAACTGCAACCACAGAGAGTGCCTCTCCAAACGTGTATCTGCAGTCGGGGCAAGGGGAATCCAGAAAGGGAAAAACTGAGGAAATTGCTTTCCTCCCTCTTTGGGGTATAAAATGTTCTCCTCTTTCAAGTTAATTTGTTCTGTGAAAGTTCCCCTTGAAATAATTTTCCAACTACTTTGAAAGATCAAATACATTCTATTGAAAGCTACTGTAAGATGAAGTGCCCATTTGGATTTAATAAATGCTGGTTTATAGAGCTAGCCTCATTATTTCTTTGGGATAAACCTATAGAGAATGGAGGGGAGGAAAGATTTTAATGTTTCGGAAAAATTTATCCCACGAACAGTAAAAACATACCATAGAAATATACCAGCCACAAAAATGACATCTTAAATACAGTATTTATGACTTTCTGTATTTGTTTTGCATAAACTTTTCTGGTTTCTATTACACAGATTGATTTATGGAGTTTATTTGGAATAAATGTAGTGCATATTTAAAACAAACAGAGCCTAAATCTGCTAAGCACCCAGGAGTTATAAAACCTCCGTATGGTTCAATCTGGGACCCTCCAAGGCCTTTTTATCGGAATCTTTTTCCATTTAAAAAAATCAGAAAAAATAATAAGAAAATAAATGAAGAAAAGCAATTTGTGAAAACGTATTTAGTCAATACTTCAACTAGAATTGGCCTGAACTTTTTATTCAGTGTCTCGTTCTGTTCCTTAACGAAACGGTCTTTATCCAAATGGAAATTTTACCACGAATATCCTTTTTCACAGACTTTTTTGGGAGGTGTGGGGAGCTGACAGGGGCTGGAGGGAATTGAAAACTTCTCAGAAAACATTTTGGTTTTACTGAAATTCCCATAACTTTGGAAAGACACACCAAACTAGAAACTTAGCAATCTTTCCATTAAATTCAACCTTCAGAAGTGCAGGGAAGCAAACAAGGAGCAATTTGCCTGTAAGCCATCAGTGCTTGATTTGTAAATGAGCTAATTGCATATTTTAGCAGGTTGGGGAGGGAAAACAGTAAAACAAGGATTGTATTTATTGATTTCTTTTTAAAGCACGTAAGTTGCATTTATTTCGGCTTTCTTCCTGTTCCCCTGATGGACTTGGCATCTGCCCTGTTCTTTCCTGTAACTGGATTATTCGTGTACTTTTAGTGCACTTCTAGATTGGCTAAAATAAGACCTTTTCTCCACATTTTAGAGTGGGTTTGCAAGTCATCACAGCACAAAGATTCTCTCAGAAACCGAACTGATGTCCTTTACATGCCCACAGCAAAGCACCTGGGACTTGAATAACCTAAACCCAATGCAATTGCTTGTAAGTGATCTGCAGACTGATAATTATTGGATGAGTAAAATTTAGGATTATCCTGTTATTCAAAAACTGAGGCTCATTAGCTTTTAAATAACTTAAAATTACACTTGAAGCTGCATTGGCTGAGAAGATGCCTGCTGCCGCGGGGTCTGAGTGGCTGCAGACAGGAAGAGTGTATGGTCGTGTTCTGTTCGTAACTGATCAGTGGGCCCTTCTCCCAAATGCGTCATCTTTCCAAAAACCATCTGGTTTTTACTGCCATGAGTCTTATTTTTCACAAACTGTCTAGAGTTGTCTCTATAAGAAGATCTAAAGCTATAGTCAGGCTGTCCTCATCTGTGCTAAATGAAATGAGGAGATTCTCAGCTGTCTCCCACCAACTGACCTGACCAGTATGACCTGTATGATTGGTCCCTAAACCAGTCTGATCTGAGGGGGAATCTCTTCCAGGTTAGCCTCAAGTCAAATAACTGCAGGCCTAAGTTGGACTAAGGACTGTCCAGGTGAAGTCCTACCAGTGGAGGCGTTCTGCCACATCTTCTGATGCAGCAATAATGGCAGAAAGGGATATTTTCAGTCTACACCAGCACAGCACACTGGATTGCAGCCTCAGCATTGCCATGGGCCCATCCAGATTAAACCAGGTTTCTGTGAAATCCAAGGTGCGTTGAAGGGCATGCTCACACATGCTGCTGTTCTCACCATTCACCGTGCTTGGTGGATTATCTGCTTGTGCCCCGGGCTCCTGCCCAGCAACATGTGCTGTCCTCTTGTGACTCCAGTGTAATCTCTTGTCTGTGACCCCCTCCCAGCAACCCCGTGTTGCTTGGGCATAGAAAGCACTGAGGCAAGGTATGCCTCCTACCTTGCCAAGCAGGAAGGCTTGTGCACTAAATAAGTGGCTGCCTGTAATTAGGCACTATTTGATGGAGAAATAATTGGCTGTGGCACGTGAGTGCTGATGTAACTGGATTTAAGAAGCATCTTTTTCAAGTTGGCTGAGTATGGAGCCGTGGGGAATGGAGCCATGGAGAATAGCAGTAAGAAACAAATCCTCTCCTACAGCCTGTGTGCACAAAGAGCTTTGATCCCTGGCTGTTAATTGCTAGAAGGACACAGAGATCCCTCTAGCGAGGTCTTCTACTCTTCCTTAAGCATCTGATGCTGCACTCTGGCAGGGAA
>NW_010175202.1:35534-64383 GCF_000695765.1 Mesitornis unicolor
ATGGCTGTGCTTGACCTGTCTGCCCCAGGACAGCTTTAGCTGTAGCAATAGTTGTGTCTCAAGGGTTACAAGTGTGGGGTCTGATGGGAGTTTTCGTGTTTTGAGCTGCCTAGTCTTGAGAAGTTATCTCATGCTCTTCGAAGCTCATCTGATTAACTTTTCTTTGCCTTGCTTCTTGAGAAGTTATCTCGTGCTCTTCAAAGCTCATCTGATTAACTTTTCTTTGCCTTGCTTTGCTGGAGGAAAACCCGTGCTGCCTGCTTTCTGGTGTGCTGCTGCTTGTAGTTTGCAGCCCGGTTCAGAACAGTGTGGCTCCACGGCAAAGTCACATCTGCCAGGGACAGAGCAGCTCCAACTAGTAGAGATGATCGTATGTATTTGGTCTGAGTAGCAGGGAAAGGGGCTTGGACACATCTAAGTGAAGCTTTATTAGTAAACCTAGTTGTTTTAAGGCTCCCTCTGCCAGCAGGGTGGGCAGAGTTCCCCAGGAAACCACTCGCTGGGGTACAAGCTATTGCTAGGGGTAAAACACAGGGGACCAGACCCCCACTTTCTTCTCCAGCTGCTAGTTTTCTCTCAGAAACCTGTTTTGCTCTCCTGGATAGAAATAACTGTGATGTACTCTAGCATGTGTCTTGTTTGTGATGGCCCCCATCCAAAGCCTACTGATACCAGAGGAATGTTTTGCAGAGACTCAGAGGGATTTTTAGATCAGATCCCAACCTTTGCAGCTACTTTGTGTTGTTTTCCTGCCAGGACTTACTGACCAGCCACCAAACTCCAGAGAAAAGCAGCATGAAGTGTCAGTCAGGGTTCAGTTCAAGTGACTGCTAAATATGCCTCTCTGGAGATGAATGAGAGCTGGTGGGCCTGAAATGCAAATGACCTCAAACAAAGCTAACTAGTGTCCACACCAGCTAGCTTTTAAATCATATGGCAGCCTTCAGCCATTAACACTTCAAACACCGTCCAGTCCTGTGAAAAGTCATGTTGTGTTCATGTTCCTGTTAATGTCCCTTTCACTCTGTTCACAGGATTGCCTCCTGGATTGGTCAGACCATGGCTTCTCAATCCTACATAAGCAAGGATGAAGGACAGTCCTGACATGCTTTAGGAGAGACAGCAGGTTCTGGTGGTGGGATGCAGAGCTCTGGAGTCTCTCAACTGCTTTGCTAGGTATGTGCTCTCCAGCTTTGGGTGAGTCATGGCTCCTTCCTATCCCTTTCTGTCAAGGCTGGGAGACTGCTCAGATACATGCCTGCCCCTTGTTGGCTGTAGATACAACTGGTGTGGTGTGTGGTTCTGGGACTGGCAGGGAGTTCCTAAATTCACAGTGCTCCACTGCCAGCACACTCAGGCATCTGAGAAGCCAGTAAAGGTCTTTTAACACCCCCGAGCATGGCAGAGTCCCTGTCTGATAAGGGCTGTGAGCTGGAGATGCAGAGCTGCACTGAGAACTCTGTCTCTGGGTTCTCTGAATATAAGGGTATGCAGGGCCATGCCTTCAACTGAGATTCCCCACACAGCAACTGACCTACATGCTCCCCTTGTGGGGTTTGGAGATCTCCTCTGCTTTCTTGATTGAAAAATGCTCTTTAGATTAAAAGAGCCCAACTATGTTGTCTTTTTTTCCTGTTCCATGGACAGACACAGTCAAACCAGAGTAAGCATGAATTGTACCACGCTTGCTGCTCACCAGCTGGCCAGGGGAGAACAGTGCTTGCTTCTGTCTGGGCTGTGGAGCTGGAAAGGTGAGGCTAACAGCAGGAGTCAAGACAAGTAGGAGCCTGTTTTTGATTTGCCAGCTGACCCCTGCCAGCTCAGAGCACCCTGTCTGTAATCGTGACCTAAATTAAGCCCAAATGCCATCAGCGAGGCTGTTGCTTTCTCTCACAATGCAAGTGTTTCCAGGTACCTAGCCAGAAATTTATAATCCACCTCTAATTACATTCTTGTTTGTGTCTGCTGTCATGCTGGCTCAGTCTTTCTGTGGTTTGTTAAGTCCAAGAGCGTGCCTGGCCCTTTGTGTGCACAGACAGCAAGGGGCATCTGTGGCTGACAGCTCAGCTGCTGGAGGAAACCCGCTGTGCTGAGCTGTGTGTCTTTAGTAGCCCAAATATCATGGGAGGCATTTGGGCTTGTTAAATTCTTGACTGCACAGGTCTGCTGTCCACAGTAGGTTCGCTTGATAGAAGTACCTCTGGCAGCAGCCCAACAGCAAGAACACTGCTTTTCTCTTAAGTGTGAAAGGAGACGAGGGCTTGGTGTTCCCTGCCCAGCCAACTCTTGCCTTTTCAATGGCAGATGATGAGCATCTTTCTTTAGCTGAGCTTAGTGCAGTGGTTTTGCTGTGAAGCTGAAGATTAGAGCCTTGTAAATGAAGTCTGGAATTGATTACCAGTATTTGGCATAGATTATTCAGTCGGGGTGCTGGAAGGACCAAGATGCAATGATATAACCACATGTGGCATCGTGAGGTACTTGGTGTGAGCTATCACAAGCCTTGCCCTGCTAGGAAGTGTGCTGGGCAAACCCTTTGTGAGAAGTCAGTGTCTTGTCCCACAGGGCTATCACACAGAAATTAAGCTGTTATTCTGAATTACAAAGCCTGTCCCAGCTGGGTGTATGCAAAACCATTGGCATCTTTAAGGAGCAAAACTGCCCTGTGCTGATTCCTGTCTGCCACGTTGTGCCAGGTGGCACCACCACAGCAAGTGACTTCAAGTGGCCCAAATTGCTGTGGAGGAGAACCCTAGTCCATATAACTGGAGAAGCAGTTCCAAACATAATCTGTGCTCTATTCTGCCCTTTGTTTGTCTGCTGGGTTTTCTCTCTGTGCCAGCAGTTCTTGAAGTCTGTGCTATGATTGTGACATTGGGGCAGACAAACCAGGCAAATACTTCACACACACACACACACACACTCCGAGCAAACCAGACATCCGGTATTTAGAAATAAACAGTGTAAAGAGATTTGGGAAATTCATTGCTCATGCCAAGACATTTAAGAGGCATCTTGATTCAAGTAAAAGCCTCAACTCATTTCCATTTTGACTTTTTTTTCGCTTTGTTTTTTTAACTATTGAGTTAAAAGTTACTTCAAAACAAAAGGGATAATTTCTCTTTCCAGCTGATGAAAATGGATGTTGTTTGTCTTCCACTTATGATTCAGGGTGCTAATTTTTACCTAAATATTTTCTCTGTCAATGAACAAGCACTTTACTGATGGCAAAATGTTTTGTTCAAGTTTCTACCCATCCCTATTAAGTAACAGAAATTAAAGCTGGCAGCTCTTCATCTTAAATTATTGGGTTCAATTGATGAGGAAGAAAGACCTCCCTTTACCCAATGCCTGGGTCAGCAGTGGTTGGAGGGAGTCAGTGGCTGTTCAAGAGAGGCCTCAGACTCCACTGCTGTCTCCTGCCTGCATCACCAAGTGGCATTTAGAGGGCTAAAATCTACAGACACCATCGCCTGTCGATGGACACTACTTTGATTCAGTAAATTTTGATTCAGTCCAGTCTTTGTTCACTGATTTGCTTTAGGGTCAGCGATGAGAACCTTAGAGTAAGACCCAGTTGGCTATCACTAAATACAGGAGTATGAAACTGGAGAAAATATTTCTTTTTAACAGTGAAGAATCGTCATATAGTGCATCTGTCCTGAAATGTATGCTTAGTTGTGGGATTGTGGTTTGTCTTTGGTCATGCTGTATATTTTTGAAGAGGAATTTGAGGCCAATGGTATATGGTGTATATTTTGTCTCATGTGTATTCTAGATCTATGTGGGATGGATTTGAGAAAACATGACAGGAAATAGATGGATGGGGTTTTTCCATGCAGTTTGGCAGTTCTTTTACCTGCTAGCAGCTTAAATAACAGAGGCTGGGTCATGATCAGACATTAACACTTTCTGCTGCTCTGAGAGCTTTTCAAGAAGGGAGCAATTACTTCAAAATCTGCTTGCCCAGTAGCCAGGCTAGAGTTCAGAAGCCAACTCCTAGTTCAGATGAGTTTTGGTCACCTAACTTCACCCTGTAGGCCACTTGCAAACATGCTCATTGCTGATCAAGACCCAGTTTCTGCCACACTTGTACATACAAGCTCCCCTGCCCTTTTTGTAAATGGGGTTGGATTTTGATTTTTGGTCAGCAACATGAAAGTAGTCCTAGAAGTTAAAGTTCTGAGTGTCTAGTGGTTGTCAGGGAGAGTTTGGGCAATGCTTACTGTGTGTTACTAGCACAGCTGAGTATCAGGAACTGGAAGCACTTTTGTAGCCCTAGAGCATTGGGTACCTGTGTGAGAATGAGGAGAACCTCCATTGCCCCAGGGAGATGGGCTATTACAGCTGGGGCTTAGTGAAAAGGAGCTCTTCTCCATCCATAGTGGCTGTAGGTCATTGGATGCTTTGAGAGGATTCAACTTGCTGAGAGCGGAGAAGTGCAGAGTGACACAGGTTTTGTACAGTTTCCCTGTTGAGATCTCTGCCGTCTTCAGTCTCCTTCCAGGCCCCTGTGGTGTGGCTAGGATTCACTTCTGGGAGGCAGAGGAAGGAAGTCATTGCCAGAAGCTTGACACCATCTTTTAAGGAGAAGAGAGAAGTTGAAGGCTACCACGAGAACCTTCCAGTCCCCCAGCATGAGGTTTTCATCACAATCAAGGTAGGTCTTAGAGTCACTGCACCTGTGGGAGGTTGGGGCAACACAATGGCAGCATCCTTGTTTGTGTTTTATCTTGGCACCTCTTCCCAAAGATTCAGACACCTCACTGCCCTGAAAATGTGCTGTCTCTGGAGGCAGCAGTACTCCAGTGTACCACGTTTCATGGTACTGTTTGCACGGCTGCCAATGGCACATGCAGGGCAGACGACTTCCTGCTTATTGAGTAATATTAACTTTATTGATTAGGCACAAGATGCACTAGGAAACATCTCCAAAAACCCAAGAGTGTAGAAGTGCAAAGTGGAGGTTGTGTGAATCCCAGATTGGTACCTTGGTTGCATGTGAGATGTTGTACTGTTGAAGGAGACGATGCTGACAGAGGTGTCTGCAGTTCCCTGCGTGCTTCCAGGGTATCTGAGCTGAATTCTGCCAAGGAGGACTTTTCATCCTGCAAGCTTGGGCTCTTCAGTGGGGCTGTTGGCAGTTATTAAAACACAAAACCCTTCTTGCCGACGAATCCGTGTGCTTGATCTTTCCAGGCCAAATCCTACAAGTAACATGCACTTGTCCCCAGGGCAGCTTGCTCAAAGAACCACAGCTCTACCGGAAAAAGGGCTGTTTGAGCCTCAGGGAATTGGGAGGAGAGGTTGAGTTATTCCCAGCATCCAAACACCAAGAGGTTCCTTCTTCTTCACCAAATGTTTTCAGTTCCCACTTGGTGAATTATTGCTAGGGATTTTTTTTTCCCTTCAGTGTTTCCATGAATGTGGTTGAGGCTCTGATCCAGGAAATGGTGGGGGGGGGGGGAACCTCTGAAAAATGTATCGCACCATTTCAAAACTCAAGTGGAATTAATTAAATCCAAATTTCAACAGTGTGTCCAAAGTTGAGCTGGGCTCAAGACACACTTCAGAAGGTTTGATTTCAAAACAATCCCTTTGCTCACATGCACATAATTTAGGGAGGTTTCTGTGTATCCAGTACAAGGCAGGAGCAGGGAGCTGCTCGGTACCTGAGCTTCAAGGGAAAAGGTATTTGCAGTAGGCAGTATCTGCAAGCCAGCCTGGAGAAAACCTTTTTCTGCCTGATTCAGTTTATCCTGATCCTCTGCTCAGCAAGCTGCAGACTGGAAAAAGAGTCAGGAAATAGTGTTGTGGAAAGGAGAGCCAGACCATTTGAAATGGAGATGCTGTGGCTGGTACACTCGCCATTCTGCTTGCTGGAGAAGTGAGAAGATGTAAAAGGAGCTAAGGGACAGTAGAGAAAGCATTCAGGGCATCAGGCTTGGGCTGAAGCAAAATAGTTTGGCATTGACAGCTTTTCTGAATCAGGGGGGATGCAGATCTCTTCCCAGCTCCACCACTGAACTGGGGCTGTGAGTGCTCCCATCCCTCCATCTGTTAAATTAAAATAATGTAATTTGCTGCCCCAGGGAAAACACGATGGGTTTAAGAAAATAATGCTAGTTGGGTGGAGCCTCTCAGATGTTTTTCAAGGCCCAAATGCCAAATTCTTTCCTTGTTTTCATGCATGTGTCCCAGCTAGCTGTAGGAGTTACACATGGGTCAGTGAGGGGCAGAACTGGCTCTTCAATGTAGCAGTTAACAAATTCTTTCTGTCATGCCGGTTCCCTGGTTCCTCACTCCTTGGGGAGGAAATTGGCACCTCTCATTTTGCTTTTGCCTTGTGGTGGTGACCTGGGAGAAAGTTGAAGGGGGAGGACTCCTTCTACATGAAAGATCAGTTCTGCCTCTTTAATCTCTGCAAATCAGGAGATTTTGCATTTAGAGCTGGGAAATGGGGGTGGCTCGACCTCATTTTGGCCAAACAGCTACATGCGTTGCCAGTATTTTTCCTGTGGATCTTCTGCCTGGACAGCGATGCTGTGGGTGAAGGCTCTGATGTGGCTACAGAGACCAAAATGTCTCCTTCTGTTGAAGTTCAGGTGCGCTGGGAGTTGATCAACTCTGTCACAGGAGATGATAGCTGAAGGATTTCTACCAGCCACTGTTTGAGAGGAGGAAAACCGTAGATCTGTGCTATACAATGAGGTTTACAGACCTTAACTTCATCACTACAAGAACAGTTTTCTTTGTAAATGCCAGTCATCACTACACATACTGCATAGCAGCAGCTGTACCTTGAAATACTGTGGGCTTTATTGGATGGGGATCACACATTGCCTGAGCAGGCTCAGAATCCCAGAGCCATGCTTGGACCCTGGAATTAAAGGAAGTGAGTTCAGGGCCCTGATGGGTCTGGCAATCTGTCTTGTTGAACTCAATAACACCTAGACCTGCTACTACAACGGGGGTATTGAAGGATGAGGTGAATGCGTTTGTTCCGAAGTCCTCCCAGCCAGATGTTACCCCCGCTACATTGCGTATGGCTTTCTTCAGGTACAGGATTAACACCGAAACCTGAGCCTTGATAACAGGGGCAGGCAAGCGTCAGCTGGGTCTGTGTGGCATTACCCATCCACCTCTTCCTGGTGGCCCTGATGTTGGATACACATCAGCAGTGTGGTTCAGTAGAAGTTCAGGCCGTGCAAACCCTTCTCCCTGTGGAACAGCTGCTGACAGCCTGTTTGATGCTCCAAGCCTTTGACAGGTAACTGGCATATCAGATACCCATTTCCTCCTGCTTCCTTCTGCGTTGCATCAGCAGTGTTGCAAGGTATGTTGCCTGATGCCTGAAACAGCATGATGAAATTTTCTAGACACTTTGTTTTCAAGCTGAAGAAATTCCCTTTCTTCCAGCTCTTTTATCAGTGGGTCAGGGAGATTTGGCTTTGTTTTCACAGTGTAGACTTTTCTGCTGGAGCTGGAGCCTGCAGCAGCCTGGTACACTAACCTGACAGCATCTGGACCCAAACTGCTTCCCAAGTCTTCCAGCTCAACCAGTGCCACCAGCCAGGTAAGAGAGAGCAGAGAGCTTTTGCCGTGGTAGAGGAGCAGGAAGGGCTATGCAGATTGCTGATAGGGCCAGTGGAGTGGGGTAAGATGCTTGCTTGGCTTTTGTCTCCCTTTTCTGTGCGTCTCAGCAGTGCTGAAAGGGCTCAGCATTTGCTAGAAAACCATAAGCCCCTTGTCCACAGCCCCTCCACAGCAGTGTTTACTGAGGGCACAGTTCAGCCCCTTGTCCTTCCAATCCATGCTCTCCCACTCTCCCTCTCTTTTTTGCTTCTTCTCACCAGTGTCACTTCCTTTCTCATCCCCAGAGGAGAGCATGTGCTGGTACCAGCAGATGCAGTATCAGCTACTGCTTTCCCTATCAAGCCACCTCAGGAGGCTGCTGTGTCCCCTGGCACCCTCCTATCCCTGCTTTCTGCTGGTACCTGCTGGGCTTTTCTACTCTCCTGTCTGCTGAGGCCTCTCCTGTTAGTTGGCCCACGTGTGTCCTCTATCACCTTGCCCTTGTACCCTGCACTTAGTTTCCTTACAGGGTTTTAATATCTTTCATAGGTAAAAAGGAAAGGGAGAAAATTATATCAGTATAAAAATACAATAGTTTCATCTTCCTGTTTGACTGCTCCTGGGATGCTTTCACATGTGGCAAACATACCCAGACAATTAATCTTGTGCACCCACAGGGTGTAGCTGTGAAACAGTGCATGACAGATAAAAATGTATCTTCCTTTTCTATTGTGCTGTGTTTTGGGGATTTTTTTTGGAGCTCCTGCTTTTGCTGTGTCAGGACTAGTTTCCCATCTGGGTCCCTAGGCATACTCTAGTGGATATGATAAAAGCAGATGCTATACATCTTATAAAAGTTACATATTGGGACCTTCTTTTTTCCTGCTGTTCCTCTTGACAGAAACTTATAGACATGGAAGAAGGGCTCACAGCACACTTGTTGTAGCAGGGTGTAAGCTGAAGTGGTTCAGGGCACAGGTGGTGTGAGCAAGCAGGCAACAACCGGCCCATTTGAGAGTGCTCTCCACAGCAAGACTGCTAAACAGGTCCCACTTTCCACAGTGTCCTTGTGCTGGGGTGGACCACTCTGGGAAACTCATGTAACAGGAGTGCATGCTGCTGTTTCAAGTGCTGGGGGCAGGAAACCTGTAAGTATAAGAGCAGTGACTGCTCCTTTATGTGTGTCTTGTTTGGCTGAGCTGAAGACTTCAGGCTGCCACTGCCCTGCAGCTCTGGAATTTGGTTATCCAGACCAGATACTCTCTGTCCTCGCTGCCATTCTTCGTGCATCTCGCATCTTTCTGCATTCTTCCCAGTATCCTCTCTTTCTCTGCATTATAAGCACTCATTCTTCTATCCAGGCTTCCCATTTACATGAATTCACCCTCTTTGCAGAAGGCACTGTGGACATTAATCCTTAGGGATCTTTAAAAGGGCTTACTAGACAGTCACTCCAATATGAAACTGAGCCTGCTGAGCGTAGCAGCCCACTTTGGGTTAAGCTGCCTTATACAAATTATAGACTCATAGAGTATATGAGCAGTGGAGGGGCAACATGATGCACTAGGGTTTATTTAATGTGTCTGTCTATATTGTAATTAAGTTGGTGCCCATTGCAATTCACATATATGTGCAGTCCCCCAGTATCTATATCTCTCTCATACACTGATCTATGGTCTTCCAGCCATAGTACACAGCCAGCCTGAGAGAAAGGACCTCAGCAGGCAGCAAGGATCCAGGCAACAGGCACTTCTGCTTATGCAATAGGCAAACACTGTAGTAAATAACATGTGTAGCTTTGTTATTAAGCTTGATCTTGTTAGGGGGGCAATAAATGTTCTCTGTGATCATTTTTCTTGTAGAATATCAACACAGGATAAAACTGGGGCTCTGGCTTTGCTCTTCCTGCTCATTAGAGCTCCATGCTGCTTCATGCCACGGCCTCAATCTGTTGCTGTTTGCCATGACAGCTGCATGTCCCCTGTTTCCTTCAGGCTCATTTTGCTATCTATCATCAGATGAATGCTGGCAGTTCTTGGGTTTTTCTTGTCCTTCTCCCCTGCCCATTCTCACTAAACTTCTCACTAAAAAAGCCCCTAACTTTGCAGCAAATTGTGTTTAATTTAAAAGAGATGGTTTGGGAAAGATACCTGTTTGCTGGAAAGCAAAGTCAGGGACATCTGGCATTCATTGACTTTTAAAGGCAGAGAAATGACACAACTAAAATGCAGATACAGAGGATTTCCAGCTACTTTGGGGGAGATGTTATTTTAGTAAATTAAACTCAGATAGATTTGTTCTACTTGCTCCTAGCCATAGGTCTGGATATAGTCTAGACTGCTTTTTTAATTATATACCACTAACAAACTAGCTTTGCTTCATAAAATACTTTTTTTTGTCTCTGTTCATCTGCCTTTGTTTTCTCTGCACAGGATGGCTGCTTTTAGGTCTGAAGACACTTCTAGAGCCATGCCCTGAGTCACCAGCCTCCACATTTCTGCCAGAAAAAGCTGATGTATCACATCCAGAGCCAGTTATGTAGACTGTACCTGGGGGAACTTGAGCTAGTGACAGCAAAAAGCACTCTCATCGCCCCCAATTTCTAGGCTGCAGAGGATCCAGAGAACCACTTGGTCTGCTTATCTGGGCATACAGGTGGGACTGAGAGAGATGCTTCCCTTGAGCTGGCTTGGCCACCAAAGGAGCTGAGTGCTGCCCCAATGGCCTGGAGCTGTGAGACAGCTCCAGCAATCCCATCTAATCAGTAGTTACAGAACAAAAGCCAGCCCTTTCTGACACTTCAAAACAGTAGAGCTTTATTTGAACTTGAAGAGAATAAATGAGTCTTTGGCATTATATGGGGAGAGACTGTGCTTCTAGCTGCCAGTAGTGCATACTTTCTGATTCAAGAAGGAGAAGCAAAGCAGATCCCATAGACAGCATCAGGCGTGAACCCAAAAAAATCCTGGCTTTGCCCATGGAGAGACTGAGAAGTTGGATCCTCTAAAACAGAGGCTACTTTGAGTAGTCAGAAACTGGGCCACCCACAAACTGGGTATGTGAGGGTAGCAGGGCACTGCTCTATTTCCTTTGCTGAGGGATCTCCAGGCAGGTCAGCCTGGGCCATCCAAGCCTGTGCCCCAGCAAGCAATAGATCACTCTACAATGATCCCCTCATCTGTACCTGCTTTATACAAGGCAGAAGTATAACCTTCCCATGTTTTTCTTCCTCCCCTATTTGCCATTTCTGGCTGAATCCTTCACTCCTGCCAGGTCTTCCCCTGGGACCTGATTGAAAGAGCCTTAATAGCTTAATCCAAATTGCCCTTCAGCTCTCTGGTGATGCAATTAATTGAAAGCAGGATTTTTACCTCTCTGTTCTGCTTAGAAGTATCTTCTGGCCATCAGGCTCTCCTGCTATGAGATCTGAAAGTCACTGTGCAGCCAGTATTAGCTTGACTTTTGAAGGGGATAATCCAGCAAGACACCAGGTAGCCCAGCGTGGCAGTCCCAGCCTCAATCAGTCTCTCTCACAGTTGTGAGCTATTGCAGTTTAGCATCAGGAGGTTTTTTTCCTCCAGCACTAAAGCTTGCAGTAGCAAACATTTTTTTTCCCCACAGTAGTCTGCAGCAGGAAAGGCCCCTAAGTGCCCTCCCCATGACTGATTTTCTGTTGGGAATTTCTGTGAATCTGGTGTCCTTGCCGCAGAACTAATCATAATTAGAGACAGAAGACATGGCTTTTCTAGACAGAATGTGCTGAAATGCAGTGAATCCTGTGTAAAACTATTATGCCTGATAAAGCTGAAGTAATTTTAAGAAGACAAAACTTGAGCTGGCAAAATTCTGAGAGGTGGCTGAACACTGTGAGCCTGGGATGAAGAGAGTGAGAGAGACTGTGGCATGGTGTACCTCAGTTTACACATTTGACAAGTGAGTAGGGGGAGGACAAAGAGCTGTAGAGCTCAAATTCCTATTACCTGTCAGAATTATCTGTGAACAGGATAGGGAGGGGTTTTAAGAATTTGCTTGTGTTGCTGCAAGCGCTGACTGACAGCGTCCTCCTTGCCCACACAACCCATGGGGGTGAGAGCAGACTGTGGCAAATACTTTGCAGGTGGACTGTGAGCCAAGGCTGAGTTCCAGACTGACTGCTCTTCCCTACAAAAGGGAAGGCATGTTTTGGTTTTCCTGAGCTGTCTGCAGTGCCTCTCACTCCAGTCTGGGAGAGGTGCCAGCCCCTTCTAAAGCCTTTCCCCAGTGAGCTGAATAACTCTACTTCCTCCAACCTGTCTTGAGCTCTCAAAATAACATCCTCAGGTATGACATGATGTATTCTGTTGCCCTGCTGTCTGCAAACAGTCTCCTCTTTCTTTCTGCTTATCTCTGCTCCAGTTCATACGTAGCCCTTGGGACTGGTGTCCTTTGTCATATCAGAGATGCCACAGGACCCCAGGGATAAGAGGAGGCAACTCGTGCTGAAAGCACTGGACTCTGCTATAGAGTGCTAATTCCCACAGCGCTAGGATGCATTTTGGAGGACTCCTAGGCACGTCCTGGACTGGCTTCATTTCATGCTACCAAACTTTCCTTGGCATTGGAGCATAGCTCAACCCTGTAGCTGGGTTTTACCAGAGGTGGAAGATGCCTTTTAGTCCCCTTGAAAGTCGTAAATTTGTGCAGACTGTGAAGCAAATATGATCACAAACCTTCCTTCTCTGTTTAACCGCTGACTCTTAGCGAAGCCAACCCCCTGAGCATGAGTGCATTAGCCCATTGGAACAGTGCTTCCTTGGCTCCTGCCTCCCCTCCAAGGCTCTGGCAGCCACATGTCACCTCTGTTGCCAATGCTGCATGAAGGGACAGGCCAGTACACAGCCAGAGCTGGGCCTGATCTTGCTCAGCTATGGAGCATCCCTGCAGACCCACTGCTTATGCCAGCCTCCATCCTATACACCTATACAGGCTCATATTGCCCCTCTACCTCATCCTTTCATCCACACCCTCTCCCTATAAGAAGAAGCAAACCCATGTTTGCCCCATCCTTCCCTTCTGAAAAGCTATGTGTGGACTGCTGATGCCCTGTAGAGAAAGTGAGCTATGACCCCTTGAAGAGACTGGCTGCTGGGTTAACAACCTGGCCCAGCCCACTGTAGAGCTCATTTGGCTGGTTTGGCCTCTTGCAGACTCTCTAAAAGACGTCTCCCCCCTCCCACTCCGTGTTTCTGCCAAGTGGGCTCTGCTGCACTGCGTCCCTGATCTTTTCTGACATTAATTACCCTTTCCTGGCTCGGACTGCCCTGTCTGTGGCCAGGAAACCAAACTCGCTTGTGCCTGGAGTCAAAGCAAGCTCTGGAGCTCGGAGGGTTGAGAGGTTGTCTGCTTCCTTGGATGGCTGACTGGAATAAGCAGGTGTCTCTGAGCCCTTCCTACCCCAGGGAGAGCTCCTTGGAGGCTTTGCCTGTTGCAGCCTAGGCTGGATCCGGCCAACTGCTGAGCACCTGCTATGCCTGCTGGAGGGGCTGAGAGTGAGGGTAAGCAGCCAGCTTTGAATCTTTGCCCAGCGCCTTCAGCAATGCACCAAACAGACCCAGCACAAGCACAATTAGAAACAGCAGTTGGAGTAAACCCTGGAGTGTTTGCCATCCTTTTCACATCTGACTTTTTAGGCTGCTAATTTCAAAGATTCCTGCCTTCATTTCACCTAGGTCACCTCTGAACAGCCAGCAAGCGATACTGCTTCCAGCAAGGAGGTCTGGGGTCCCAGCACCTCGCATCATGCAGCATGTGGCAGTGTGACAATCCAAGGATGGATGCTGCTCTAAAAACACCGCTGAGGACGTTCCTGGCACCAGCCACACGCTCAGTGCAACCACTTTCCCAGAGTGACAGTGTTCGTACGCAGGCCAGAGCTTTGCTGGCAGAGGTGAACACTGTGAGGCTCTGAGCCTCTGTTGAGGGAGAACAGTTTTACTGCTGGGCTTTTGGAGACTGCAGACAGCCTAAATCAGGAGGAAGATGGTAAGTCAGAGAAGCGTAAGCATGGGCATGGCATTGTTCCTGACGCTCTTTCTGCAGCGCCCTGAAATTCCCATCAGATACCCAAAGGAAATCAGCAGCACTTGGAGACTTTAACTGGTTGCCAGTCAAAGTCAAAATCCGTATTAACTCCTATGCTATAAAGATACAGAAAAGAAAATCCATACTTTCCTTGGAGAGAGCAGAAATGTGTCTTAAAAGGTGCCTCTGTGTGCGTTTGCCACATCTTGGAGCCTGCAGCCAGTACGAAGGGACCCACAATGCAGAAGTTAGACATTTCTAAAATACAGCACCATCTAGTGCTGCATTGCAGCAGCTCCCGGCAGGCAGCTCGCATGTCCCCACCTCGGCACCCCACTATGCTGGGGGTCCGCTGCTCCCCTTCCCTCCCCAGTGTAAGATTATCTGCCTTTTGGAGGGGGCTTTGGTTTGGTTCGCGTGTCAGATGGCAGTGTGATGTCTGCGGGCTGCCTGAACAAGTCTCTTTGTGCCTCTGTGTACTTGCAGCGTTCCAGCAGCCTCTTGCATAATTCATGGAGAAATCCTGTCAAAACTTCATCCAAACCCCAAATCGTATGTGAAATGCAGCTGGAAACCATCTTTGCAGATTAGAGCCATTGCAAATATCCCTTCCCCCCACTCTACCACACCTTGTGTTGCTGTGTGTTTAAAGGCAGGCAAAACTTGTAGTTGTGCACAAAATGCCAGTGCTGAGTGACACAAACAGAGCCAGTTACGTGAGCTGCGGCTGTATTCCTGTGCTCTGTAGAAGCACAGAAGCTGATGGACTATTGCTGAGGGTCTGTGAGGGTAAGAAAGATCGTATCAGCAGGTTAAAGTTCACAATTTAAAGCCTTGCATTTGCACTGGAAAATAAACTTCGGGAGGGTTGAAGACTGCTGATCTGAAGTATCCTGAGACAGGGATTAAAAGTGCTGCAAACACTGGGATAGAAATTGTTTGGCCAAGGATAAACTGAGTAGATTTCTCCTACCTTCGCACCGTCCCATCAGAAAAAACAACTGCAAATGCGTGGCTTTTTCCTGTACACAAAGCTCAAGGTTTCAGATTCGAAACAAACTCTCTTCAAGTTATAGCCAGGATTCGTGTACTGGGTCAAGCGCATACTGACCTGCCTGTTGACCAACACCCACAGGTCCTTTTCCACCTGGCAACTTTCTAGGCACTCTTCCCCAAGCCTGTAGAATGGCACGGGGTTGTTGGGAGCCAAGCGTAGGACCTGGCACTGGGCCTTGTTGAACCTCATGCAACTGGCTGGGCTCTGGAGTCTGAGTTGGCCCTGAAGTCCAGGCCTGTTCTGGAGGCTGGGTTTCAGGGGTTGGTTGTAGAGCTAGAGTGGCATTGGTGCAGTCATTTCTAGAGCAAGTATGAATGCTGGAGTTGACAGGTTTTGGTAGTGAGGTGGCTCTAGATCACTTTGTGGTTCTAGAGCAGATTCTGGGTGACTTTATTGGTCTGTATAATGTTCTAGATCAGGTTCCAGGTCAGCATACTGTTCTAGAGCAGGGTTGGGGGCTAGATCTAGATCCTAGAATCTAATTCAGGGGGTACTCCTGTTTTTTCATCAGCATGAAGGTGGGAGAATTTGGAAGCAGAGCTGTTTACTGTGTGCAGAAAGGGGTGGATTCCCTGTGACACCAACCAAACCAAAACTAAAAAGTTTACAGTTTGGAGCTAGTCCCAATGGCAGTAAAAATTAAATTCTCCATTTATATTCCTTTGTTTATTGAAACATGAAAGATAGCAGCGTAGGAACTTACTTCCCATGGCTTGCAGCAAAGACAGGGTTGAAGGATTGATATGAACTAGTTCTGAGACACAGCTGTGCCTGAGACCCCAGGAGGTTCTCCTCTCAGAGACCCAGGCCCCAGTCACGAAGGGTGCAGCCTTGCAAATCCAGCTGGCCAAAGCATTTTGCTACTCAGCCATCAGGAAGTGCATTTTGTAGGTGCTATGGCACATGAATCTCTCTTTGGTCTTGCCCCTACATGTCAAATGGGCCTTTCTTGCTGATTTTTTTGCACAGACAGGAGGTGCTGCCTCACGCTGGAGCAGACTGGACTCAAGTCTCTTATAAGTGCAGTGCCTGCCTGGGAATATCCTGTCCTGAAGGAGAGAAGTTCCCAGGCCCTGCCAAGTATCAAACAGCAAGAACGTGTCCCATGGATAATAGGCCATGCAGCAGCTTCTATGTGTGGGTCCTCCCGCAGAGTCCTTCCTACAGGCAATCTGAATTCAGCTGTTCACACACAGATGTGGTAAGCTAAAATCAAAATAAAAAGTGTTGGTAAGGCATACGACTATGTACCTCCCCTTAGCACTGTCTTGGCCTTTCCTGAGTCAGTCTGGGATTGTTTGCTCCTAGAGCTTTTCTTTCTACCTCTGCCAGCCTAATTATGAATGTCATAGCTGAAAGAGCTTTCCATTTCCTTCATTTGCTAGGCAACCAAATGTCCGTGCATTTTCACAGGGGTCTGTAAACATCCCATGGTACATTTTCCTAATTAGAAAACAATGTCTGTAGTCGTGATTACATTGCCGTGCTTATTAGGAAGTAAAATGCCGGGTTGGTTTTGTGTTATGTGCAACCTGAGATTGTACATTTGTGTGCTGTTTGGAAGAGTTTTTAATTGGTCTTTAAGAAATGTATCTTGGGGGTTTCTTGGTTTCTGAATCAACACAGACAGAGGGTTTACAGCTAGCTATTGTATGAAATTACAGATCACTTCGTCCCTGTGAACTTTCCCTAGGTTTATTCAACTCCAAAACTGCAAGTTGAGTTAAAGAGGGAAAAAATGGCATGCGTTCAGGAATGAGCCACCACCTCCTTGGGAGGCATTACTTGTGATCAGGCAGTAAGTTTCAGGTCAGTTGGGCAGAGCTAATAATAAGTATCTTAAAGTCAATCAATAAAAAGGGAAATCAGAGATTTCCCACATTTCTAGGAAGATTCATAGTATTCTAGAAGCATAAAGGGGGAATCCATGAGTTCATCAGTTCTGATCTTCCATATAATGCAGCCTGTAGTAATAAAAATCAATTCCAGTTCAATGTCTTTTGAATCGAATCGTAGAAAGGAGTCCAATCTCGCTTCAGAGGCTGCCAGTAGTGAAGAGTTGATTTGCCACCTTAGTAAATTGTTCCAGTTGTTAGAAATTCTCACTTCATTGCTACTCTAAATTCTCACTTTGACCCCCAGCCACCAAATCTCATTATACCTTTTGTGTGCCAGAATGAAAAGTCAGTTTTGTTCCCCATGCTGCTCCAACTTGAACGTCAGTTCACTCCATGACGAGAGTAAACTGCAGCATTGCAGTATTCTGCTTGAAACCTGGCGTGTAACTTTTTAATTCATCTTGCGGCTCTTGTCTGAACCTTTTCCAGTCTATCAGTATACTGCGGATGGTGGACCCAGGCACTGTGTACTACCAAATGCAAAGGTAGTGGAATAGCTTTTTGTTGCTGATGATGTTACCCCACAGAATCACAGAGATGGCAGTTGGAAGGACCGTTTTTGGAGACAAGCTCACCAGCTGTTGATCTTAACTCCCTTTGATATCAATCTGGACCTGGCTCCTTTCTTTATTAGCCACTTGCAAACGGCTGAAGGCTGTAGCACAGAGGATCAGTGGTACTGCAAGGTCTCTAGGAGTCCCCGTTGTGTTAGCTGGTAAGGGTGCAGACATACAGTGCCCGGCTGCGATAGAAAGAGCCCAATTCAGTGCTAACCCTTAAACAAATAATGTGCTGACCTCCCCAGTTAATAGAGCAGCCCATCTTGCTTATTTTACTCCCGGCATTTGAACTGCAGCACATTCCAGTTGGGTAAAAAGACTTTGCTGTCTGGAGCGTGCTGGAGTCAGGTGGTGAGCATACCAATGGCCAGACAGGATACCGGGCTTCCTGTGAGAGTAAATACTGAAAGTCATGCAAAGCATCTTTCATTCTGGCTTGGCCGCTACAGCCAGTACAGCCGCTGGAAAGGAAGGGACTTCACAGACACAGAGAGATTATTCTCTTCTGGTTTACAGACTACCTGGCCTTTTAATTCTCTTTGAAAGCCTGTATTTTTAAAGGCTGCTCGCTTTGGCAGGGTATGCACCCACAAACCCTCATCTGTTGGGAGCTTGCAGTCTCGCTCAGGGATCTGCGATGCAGGACTGCCACTGGTATGGGGATGCTCTGAACCTCTTACCTTTGTGTCTGAGACTACAGCAGGGGATGACTGAAGGAGCCCTTGGACTGATCCCAAGTCTGTGTTCAATCATAAACTAAGAGAGAATTGTGAAACTAAGAAAGAGTCCAGATTTGCCTTGAGTAATTGCACCTCTGGACAGTCTCTCTTAAGGGCTCTGAGCGCTGTTACCACCAGGGGAGTGACACTGGGTTTGTCTTGAGGTGGGTTTTGTTTTCTTTTCTTTTGTTGTTTTCAAGAGGCAGTTCAGAAAGGCATCAAGGGAACGTTTAAATGTTTCAGCAAGCTTCATACAGAGCAGAGGCAGAGCTCCTTTGGCAGAAACTCCCTGATCTATTAAGTCATCTTCAGAGTTCACAGGGACTAACCTGAAAAGCTAAATTCCTTCCCAAAACTGCTCAGAAGCCATTTGCTAGGCATTCGAGGCACCTTCCCATGTGGTGTGGTTGTTGATGTATGAATGGACTGCAACAGATATCAATAGCATCCTGATTGCTGTGTTTCACAAGCTGCGTCATTCAGAGTGTCAAGGCCAGGGTGAATTGCAGCCATTCCATGGGGTTTGCCGATGGCTCCAGCTGGGCGTTGTGAGGATGAGCACAGGAAAGCCACAGGGATCACAGGAGCCAGCAGATTCTGCAAGAGATGATTCTAACCTTTCGTCACAGTATTCAGGTGGTGGTTTATGCTGTTTGGGAACCTCCCGTTGGAGTGGCCTGGAAGGAAATCAATCCTGTCTAGGTCCATTTGAGCTGCATTTCAACAAATCCTGTAATTTCTCTAAACAAGTACAGTTAGAAATCTGGCCCTTTACTCCTGTCAGCCTTTGTTCCCCATCTGTAAAATAGAAATTAGCAGCAGTTTGGCTCACAGGAGTCTCTGAGGAGAGAAATATCACCACTGTGCAGGAGCAGTAGAGCAAGTCACAGGAGCAAATCAATCTCAGGATCCACAGCCAGGCCCCAACAAGATTTTTTCTGTCACTTTATAGAAGGAGCTGTTCAGTTTTCTGACAATTAGTAAAAATGAGATTATATGATTTTAAAAAGTTTGCCTTTCATAGTGATAGCCACAAAGTTCATGGTGTTCAAACAGACTTTCCCATGCTGGTCTATTATGTGTGTTTTCCTAACGGAGAACTCAGTATTTTCATCTTTACTTGCCAAACTGTATTTACGTCCATTTTTTAAATTTTATTTTATAGACTCTAACACTATTTTTAGGGTTATGTTAGTCACTGAGGCTTGAAGCCAGTGCAGTCAGACTTTATGGCTATTTTCATGAGATCAGATGTAACATCAGTCCAGGCTTTTGGAAGGAAATGGCTTTCAGGGCTGCTAGTTAATTTGCTAAAAGATACTGCAAGGCCATTCTCTCCCCATTGTGGATTTCTTTGCTAATAAAACTACAGTGTGTTCTACTACTTTAATGTCTGGAAGGGTTTTAATATCTCTTCTCTCTTGTCTAGCAATGTTTTAGGTAAAGAACCACATATGATACCTTTTTTAACAGAAAAAGCAATAGCTTAAAAGCACTGTGATATTTTATTGAGTGCTTCCAGCTGATCTGTTGGTCTGTACTTTGATGATTTGCTTTATATATTGTCCATGCAATATTTTTAAAGTATTTTATTGCTTCTGCAGTGTAAGCAGAGATCTTCGGAGGAAAGGAGGTTTGAGGGCGATGTTTTGAGGGCTGTGTCTTGCAATGTGCCGTGTCTACTGAGGTTTTCATCGTAAATCCTAGAGATAGAATTCCATTCCCTTGCAATGTTCTTCTGCAGATTCCAGAGTTTTTTACCAACATCCGTTGTCTTCAGTATCCCAATGAGAAGTGCCTTGGCGTGGCAGTTTCAGCGTGGGAAAAGGAGGTGCTGGAGGGAGGCTGACTTGCCCGCAGTCTGTAAGGCATCAGTAACGGACACGGATTTCCCTGAAGTGATTCCTCCAGGAAGAAGCAATCACAAATGGATCGGTTCTAGCATCTAAGGTGCTGCTCTTTCCTCTCGCAGCATACTCTGTTTTTCAGGTTATTTCACCTTTTTTCCCCAGGCAGCAGACTTGCTGTGAAGGTCCCAAACTCCTCTACGATACACTTGTAAATCAGGAAATTTGGCATGCACCCCTATGAAACACCAGCAGCTGCAGCACACCTCTGCTCCTCCCCTTCTTGATCTCTTGTCTTGGCAAGCCTTTCACTTTGCAGATCTGACCATTCTTTGCAGGTTGTTTAATTCTCCAGCTTTGCCCTAATGTTCTTTCTATGGTGTCTAAGCTGAACTGCAGATCTGCAGAAACTCATGGTCCTATGTGATCAGCTGTGCCAGTAACAATTTTTACTGCCTGAGTTAGTTTTTGATATCTATTCCAAAAAGCAAAGCTGTTTTCTCTTCAGAATCTATCACATTACTCCAAATAGCCACATCCTTTCAAAACACGCTCCTGTTCATACCCTCCTCTGGAAACCACTGTGTATTTTTTCATGATCACATGCAATTACCCATTTCCTGACTTCCACTTCTTGCTCACAGCTGCTGTCCTCTTCCACAGCAGGAAAATGACCAGAAGCTTCACGCTTCATATACCTCACCTGCAAACAGCCATGGATGGAGGTGGGATAGCTGCTGTCCTGTCAGGAACATGTGCAGAGAACAGTTGCTCCTGTCCCAAGGAGACCCATCTGTATCCTTCTTGTGCAGCAGATGACGTGGTTACGGATGTGGAGCAAGGATAAAGGGGCTCCAGGGTTATTATATTATTATATTCCACCCGTGGCAAAAGGTACCCACAGGATCCTGGATAAAGCATTGAACTTCTCTGTCGCGCTTCACCTTGTGAAATTCAAGGAGTGCTTCTGCCCTTCGTCCTCTTGTCTGTAGGGACAGCAAATGCTTCAGTGCAAGCACTCTATGGAGGGGCACAGACAAGCCTAAGTTGTGTTTGGGATTAGTATTACACATGTTGAAAACATAATTGGAGATATGAGTCTAAAGAAGTCACATAACTCCATTTGTCTCCTGTTGAGGAACAAACCAAGGAATGCATTTGGTAGAAACAGTAATAAGTGCATGCTCAATAACTGCTGAATCCTATTCACTTGATACCATATTGAACAAAAAGACTTCTAAATATTGCAAAAACTCATGGACTGGAAGCTTTAAAACTTTTTTTATAAATTACAGCGCTATTATAACAGAGATTTATATTAAAGTTTCTTTAGTGCTTTAAAAAAAACTACCTGTCGTGAAATGAAACATGTGAAATTAATCTATTCCAATTCCTTTTGCATTATTCTCTTTCCAAGCTGGAAACGTAGCTTATCTGTATCTGATCGAGTGCCAATAATGATAGTCTTTAAGCAAAAACTTACCCGAATTCCTGGTGTGGTTTAGTTTCAAGATAACCAAGTGCAGATTTCCAGGGCGTTTCTGTAACTTATTTGGTGTATATTCATAAGAGATTTCTGTCATACAAGAGAAGATGGGGTCATTCAGAGTTTGTCTTTGCACCTGAGTTACTGGTGTTGGTATTTACCTCCCAGTCATTTTCTTTCAGCTATGGGAAGATTATTGATGGCCTATTGGCAAGGACTGGGACGTGATCAGCATTGTACCTGGACACAAGGATGTCCCAGTGCCTTGAATCCTCTACAGATGCAGATCAAAAAGGTTATTACTCCCCAAAAAAACCTTTCACTCTATGTGCAGCTTGAGAGAGGTTGGTGCAAACCAGGTAATGTGGGAGAGATCATGTCCAGAGAGGAAATCTTACAGCCCATGTGCCTCTGTGATACCGCAGCTGTGCGAGGGTTTTGCTGTGCCGTTCGGCCCTTCCCACGGTGGCTGGATTCAGCGTTTTGGCTGGGTGCTGCACACTGCGTGTCTTTGAGTGATTCACAAACTCCTTGAAGTCTCCAGCTAAGCCAGCAGCAGCGCAGCTGTTTATACTTTTTATCTTGCTGTTTTCTTTTTTCTTTGGGGTCAAGCTTAAAATGAAACATGCCTTGAGAAGCAGAGGGTAACGTGGGAGCCCTTCTGGTTCTGCACTTACTGGAATGGGTGCGATCATTTGTATTTCGCCCAAAACTCAGTGAAATAGCTGAATATTTTCTAGACAGCTGCCATGTCTAATAACACTTATTTGTGTTTAAATTTTGATGTATGGTTTTCATTTTTGAGAAGCCTTCATGCCATCTAATGGAGACAGCATTATTTAAAAATTGTGGACACAGGCAGAAACACTGCTTGACGTTAGACTGATTCTGAAAAAAGGTAACCTTATTTAGAGCTAATTATGACCCCCTTGAGGGGAGCTGGCATAAGAAGCCCTGAAAATATTTACAAAATGGGGATGTTAGTCCAAAGAACATTTATTGGGCTTGAAATAAGCCCACATCTATTTTCTTTTCCCTCTTTTTTTTTTTCGGTTTGAGAGGAACAAGTATAATTGAATTGGCAAAGCGTTCTCTCTGACATTGATTTTTTTACAACAACTTTACCTTTTAGACAAAGTCTCACATGTTATTGATTTAAAAAAATCATTGTGAATGTTTTAAGATCTGGTTTCTGTTTGCACTGGGGAAGGGAAAGAACAACACATGAAATAGTACAGTGTAAAGTACAGGTCAGGAGCAGAACAGCACATGCAATGTTTTCCTGCTCTTAAAGCCAGTGTTTGGTTGTATGGGTTTCAGAGCTTGTTGCTCCTGTTGCTTTGTTTATCTCTGTAACTTTGATGGTTATGACAGGAGCACAAGCTACCTCTGGACTAATTTTTGTGTGTGCCCATGTCCACACAGAGCTCAGCTCTTTAGGTGTCAGATGACTCTTTTAAGAGGGGAAAAATAGCAAGTCATCTTTGGGAGATACTCTCTTACTTTTGGTTTTAATTAGCGGTGCTCAATTACACAAAGGCATTATCACTGTATCAACAGCAAGACCCCCACTGACTCTTGTGAGGTCTGCAGTGTCATCTTGCACTGGAGTAAACCACATCTGTATGGCAGCGATCTCTCCCCAGAGACTGAGAGCACTCAGCTGTTAGAGATGGGTTTACACTTTGTCTCTCTTGAGTCTTTGTTGCCTAAGATGCTTTTGTTCCCCTCTATGGTTTGGGTTTTTTTCCCCAGGCAATGTTAAAATGGCACAGGGCTGGACATAGAGCTGATATGTCCACTGGGCAGATACTGTGTAGGTAGGCATTAGGATATGGCTTGCCTGAGTGCTGTTCAGTAATTCCTCAATTTGAATCATTCCTTTTCTAAAATAACACTTCCCTACGCAGTGAATCACTTTTGACTCTACCCTTGCAATTGGGCCATCAGCATGGAGCAGCTCCGAGACTCTGCAGCCTACTCAGGCCTTCCTGTAACACAGCTTGGTCTCACACTCTCATTGACATCAGCATGGAGCAGTTCCGAGACTCTGCAGCCTACTCAGCCCTTTCTGTAACACAGCTTGGTCTCACACTCTCATTGCCTCCCTATTTGTGGTATTTCACAGCTATATCATCTTGTGGTGGCTGTCAAGGGCCAATGCAATCAGAAATGAGTCTCTGTGCATTGGAGAGGTATGACGTTGTGAGAGAATTTCTCTACTATAGAGCAAGAATTGATCAGCACGTGTGGATACTGGAATTGAGGGGATCCCTTCAGGCTGTACGTGTACAAAGGCAATCTCCAGGCCTCTCAGGGCCCACAATGTGCGGTGTTTTATGCATACATCCCAAGTTTATTCACGGTCTGGAAAGCTGCCCCAGGAATGTCTACAATTTGTCATGTAGCATGTTAGAGCCACATTGCTTAAAGCCCCCTTCAGCCAGCAAATCCCACCCCATACCCTATGAAGACTCCTCTCTAGCTGCAGGCTCAGGTGGGGTGCAGTCTCCCGCAGCGCAGATATTGCTCACCCTGTGTCTTCATCCCAGCAAGAGCAGTGGGCAGGCAGTTTCTGCAGGTTTTTAGACTGTGGACAATACCTGCAGCATCCTTTGTGGTTCTCTCTAATGGAGAACTCATCACAATCCTCTGTGGGGATCCTTCCTTTCCTCTGCTCCTTAGGCTCACTTGGGTGACATGGAGACCTGGCACTCAAAGCTGAGGTGACACCAGGCCACCTTTCCTAGGGGTGCTACTGCACTGACCTGCCTGGCAGCTACATAAGAAGTACAGTGGGAAACAACAGAACATGGTCTGAGAAGAAACAGAGAAAAACTGAGCAATACAGCCTCCCTAATTCACACATCTACCCAGATGCCAAGAAGCTAACCCAAGTCCAAAGAGCTGCAGAGCTTTCTAAGCTGAATACTTGTTCTCTTTAGGGACCAAGGTAATTAATTGCCTCGGCAAAATGACATGTACCGCACCACATGGCTTGCAGAAGTTGCTGATGCCCAGAAGCAAAGATACTGCTACATTCCCTCTGCTTTCCAGCCTCTGCCCTGAGAATTCGCATCAGTAACAACCCATTAGATCTCAACGCTGTTTCCAAGAAATGTGGCTAAAACAGCATTTCTTTGGAGGTAACAAAAATAAATGGGACTCAAAAGAAAAGCAATTTACCTAGGAAACTCTGAGAGCTCCAAACATCAGCATATCTTAGCTTTCCTGGGATTTTTTTATTTTTATTCTGCATTTTCTAAATGGCATGGATTCAGTCCCTGTAGATGGGCCGTGACGGCGCACATCTGGTTTTATGGTTAAGGAAATAGCTGATTGAATCAATACACTCAGCACAGCTGACTGGAGTAAATAAAAGAGGATTTGAAGGGAGCCTTGTTTTCCCCTGGATGGATGAGTCCACCTTCAGTGCTGTTGCAATTGCCCTGGAGTCAGCAGAGTGACATGAGGAGGAAAGTGTATCTCTTTATGAACTGAGCTTGCTCGTTCTCAGTCCATCATAGCTTTGGCTTTGTGAGAATATAGCTCTTATAAAGCATCAGCTGTTTAGTGCCCAACTCTCCACAGTCAGTAACAGAGAAAGCTGGCAGGAAAAAAAGTGGGTAAATCCTTTCCATCACTGGACTGCACAGTCACACCTGGAGCAACTGTCAAACGTGAGCTGCTCTGTTCTCACGAGCCCATGGGAAAGGATGGGGAAAATGGTAGGAGAAAGCTGTGTGTCCCAAAGGGTTGGCAGTGGGAGGTGTTGGGGTTCAAATCCTGCCTCAGTGTAAATGAACTGCAAAACTCCTGTGGAGCCCCAGGGTTTTGGAGGTCGTAGGCTCCTGTTTCTCTGCTCCAACGTTTTGGGCACAGTACAACTGTGAAAATTCTCTGTGGAGACATGTGAAAATACAAAAAAGTCCCAATCATTGTTTCCAGTGATGGGGCAGTCAGAGAGTGGCACCTCAAGAGTTTGTGGGGACACACAATGGACCCGACCTGTTGGGATGATCCCCTGGGTGGGCAAAAGGCCACCAGCACCAGTTTACTGCTCCACAGAGCAACTGGCTGGCTGTAACCATTCCAGCAGCTTATCTTTAAGCTGATAATTGAAGGTAAGACACAGACCTTTAAAAAATACCTCAGTTTTATTTGTTCAGACCATAACCAGAGTCTTTCAGGCCCTTGTTTTCTTTCAAAGCCAATATTGATCACAGCTGTGAAGTTATTGACCTAGGAGTGGTTTTTCCCAGGCAGTGAGTAAGTTATTTTTTTAGGCACCTCATTGTCACTTCATATTCTTAGGAACTACTTAAGGGTGGGATCTGTTAGCTTTATGACAAATCCCTTTATTTACATGGAGGGATGGCAGTTCTTGGTTTATCCCACTACAACATTTCAGGAACAGCCTGCAAACATAAATGCTGGTGGAAGGTTTGCTCCAAGCCATCCCTAAGGCTGTTTCTTTCCCAGTTCTCACCGCTGCAGCCTGGATCACTTCCTATAGATACAATCTGCACCTTGGGTTTTATCTTCTGTCCTTGGTGGAGCCCAGTCACTGCCCCTATAAAACACAAGTAAAGACAAGGTAGCTGGACTTTTTCTGATGCTTTGGGACTGTTGGTGCTCTGTGGCCTAAAATTAGCACTGCTGGGCCTTATTTAGCTAATTTGCCCTCTCCAGAGAGGCCTCTTCAAGAGCCTCTCCTGGGTAATTCCAGTGCAAAGCTGTAGGTGCTCTCCACACCTAGGGAGAGCAGGAGCTTCCTTGTGTATCATCGCCCTCCACTTACAAAGAGCATGTGAAGAAATACAGATATTACTTGGTTTGGACACACAGTGATGCCTGTAGTTTCTGCCACAAAGAGCTTTTGGTCTTCCTTTCGTTTAAGGTCCATGTCACCTGAAGTCCCTGACAGGAGCCCAGTGGAGAAGGCATCATCTGCCTGCAGAGGCAGCTGGGAAGCGAAGGTGTCCATGGGAGCTGGGTTCCTGCATGGAAGGTACTTGGCTGCGTGGTGTTTGTTTAAAAACTTGGGTCTTTTCTTAGGTATTGCTTTTAAGGTCTACATTTAACAGCTGAAGTGCTTCTGAGTGAGTGGGCTGGGTTTCTTGGTACTAATCAGACTTCTCTCAGCTCCACCAGCCCTAAAGACTGGGCTTAAACAGATACTATCTCTGCAGTGTGAGAGGGGCAAATCATGTTAATAAACAGCATTGAAAACTGCAGAAATAATGCACCTAACGTTTTAAAAATAGATGAGCCCGAGTAATGGGTCCTTCTGAAGGATTGCATGCAAGTGTGCAGTTCGTATGATGTCTGAGAAAGCATAAGACTGAGCTGATGTTGTTTAGTAATACCTTTTCCTCCCCTAGAAGATACTTGGCTCTGGGAAGAGACGTGGAGGAAAGGTCTGACAGATTTGCAGCGCTCGCTTGGTGAGTGAACTTAGCAAAGAAAGAGCAATGGGTGTCCTCACTGTGGCTGGTTCTGGGGAAGGTTGGTCTCTATTTGCTACTAAGTTTGGTCTCTGCATCCCCGCTTGCAATATTTGGCTCAGCATTAAGAGAATATATCTGCTGTTAGTGGAAATTGTGTTTCTGAGTGACTACCAAGGAGGGACAAGGAAGGAGTTTTTCCAAGCTCTGCTAGTATTTCAGTGCGTGATCTGGAGCAAAACAAGCTGCCTCTCTGCACTTCAATTGATTACTCTTGAATAAAGTGGACTCCTAATGCTTGCCCACAGGGGCGTTAAAAAATGTAAAAAGTATTTGTAAATTAAAATGCTTGAATGAAAGGCTCTGGTATGTGTAATCGTAGAGTATCATGTTAAGTAGGAAGGCAAACTGTCAGGGGAGTTCTTGGCGTTACATGGCTTGTCTCACTTAGATTTAATAAGCTCTGCTAGAATTGAAGAAAGGTTGCATTTAAACGTATTTATTTGAATTTACATAAGCATACATCAAAAGGAAAATAAGCCAGGCTCTTGGTTACTTCAGTCTAGTTTTTGATAGTTAATACTTCATCCCTTCCAGCATATCATAAAGTTCCTTTTCATGGCCTCAGAGGAACATAAGGAGCTGAGTTTGTAACTCTGCGTGACTGTCTGGAGGCTCAAGGTAGAGTTACGTTTGTGTTTCACTGGTTTTTCCACATTCATGTTGTGTCTGACACCCCAGTACCCTTAGAAAGACAAATCACAGAGCCTAACAGAACAGTGGTACCTTACTTGGCCTTACCTTTCAGGACTAAGTAGTGACCTTGATGAAGGTAGAGGAAGCTGCCGCTTTGGGAACGGGTTCAGTGGTCAGTGCAGGGCTGACCAACCTTTAGAGCTGTATTTGATGCCTTTGGTATGAGTGAGAGCAGAAGACGTGTGCTATGTACTCGAGGAGCTGGGAGTTCTTAATGAGCAGGAGATGATGTGGGCTTCCAGGGAAGCTGGGTGTCAAAGTGACCCTGGAGCACAGGTATCTGTTCTGATCCCCATCCCCAGCAGCAGGAGGTTCAGTCCAGCAGCCCTGTCCTGGTTGGACTTACACTGCTGGTGAGTGGTGTGTAGCTAAGGCTTGCACATTGGCCTGCCTTAATTAGGGCATCTCACTCAGAAAGGAATATATGGGTCTCTTTCTCTCGCTGGAAAATGACCGGAGGCCAATAGTTCAATCTTCCTGTGTCTCCATTTCCCAACTAATAAAATGGGGCTGCTCATCCTGCTCCCCTCTGCTTACTCAGAGCTTGATCCCTCCTGACAGCGAGCGTTGTGCTCCAAGAACCAACCCTTAACACAGTCAGTTTGTGCATCTCGGGTGACGTGGTCGCATCTGACAAGCCAAGAAGAGCCCTTGGCAATCGCAGTCGGAACTTAAAGGCCAGTCTGTGGTCAGAAACGAGAGCGTGTGTTAATACAAGCTACAGCCAACTCTGCCAGCTGTTTCCACGCTTTAGCAAGTGTTTCCTACCCAAACAGAGAAAATGGTGGATGGGAACTGAACCAGATACAGCCATTCTATCTAAAAGTGAGGACTTACACCCACAGAGAGGTTGAAAAAGACGCTAGATGTCTCCAATGCAGTATGCACCAAGCTGCCAGATGTTTAGGATCCCTTAAGTCATCTAACAGGCCTTTTCAGGGCGATGTTACTCTTGAGTATCGTGGCTTTCCAGAAAAAGCATTGAAGTGAACTAATTTTAGCTTTGACTTATGAGATTTTTTCGCCAACAGAAGGTGTCCCTGAGGACGTGAGGGTAGATTTTTATTGCCAAAACGTTGCCTTTGTACATTTTTAACGGATCATCTGGATGAAGTTCTAATGGCTGGTTAAGACTGCCTGATTTATAGCAACAGCTGTTCACCTTTGTAGATAGGGGGATTCGTGGAGACGCAAAACACGTTTATGAACTTGATATTCCACACCAAGGGTCAGGGTTTCTTGCCTCATTTTTACCCAGGTGTAAATCCAGATAGGCTCCTGTGAAGTCAATGAAATTGCTCCATGAAAGGCTTGGAAATCAGAGCTGCAGAAAATGGCAGATGAGTTATTTCTTTCTCTGGTAGCCTGAACTTTAGAACCCACAGCAATTGGAAGTGATTAGAGTTGAGAAATGTACCTAAGTAGTAATAGGGTGTTCCTGCTG